>NW_020800221.1:0-34456 GCF_003590095.1 Trichoplusia ni
TATTGGTCAATAATGTAAAATTATTGACCAATATTGCGATAAAATAAAATAAATAATACTCGCCTCTTTCAATCTTACCTAATTTTATTTCCGATTTTATACTATCTAGACTCTCACAATATTTTTGATTAATAACATGTGCTTCTTTAAGTTTCTTATCTGAGATGGCGCCCTTTCTACGACTAGGCCCAATTTTAATCAAATAAGTTCTAACATCTGCGAGTTCATCATATAACTGTTTTAATACATCAGCCATAACATAATTATATGAGAATGAAAATAATCAAATAATGCATACTTTACCTACGCATAAAGATAAACGATAAGTAGCTAACAAAGTAAAATAAGCTTATATATACGAGTCCGAGCAATAGATGACACCGACCACTGATAGCATATCGATTTTAACCGCACTCACGAGCACTTTACTGAACGCCACGCACACCTTACACCTCATCTGCTGTAGGGCCCTTACGAGCCTCCCAACGGCGCCAGGACAGACGCCTCTGCATAGACCTCCAGTCGTATTCTCGCTGCATCCAATTTTTATGGCATTTATAGTACAGCTTGTAAATGCCGTAAAGCGCTCCGCAGCACAAAACTGTAGTCATCAGTATAAGTAATATGTTTGTTAAGCCCAAATGTTGCTCTATAGTGTTTTTTCCGGCTCCAGCTGCATTCTGCGCTATAAAGACTTCTTCACGTGATTGGCTACCACCCATTTTTAATTAAAAAATGAAAAATATCGAAAAATGTAGGCCACAACAGTCCCGTACACGATGCACACAATTAGAAGTATTAGTTCCATTATTTCTACAATATGTCCATCACAGACCACACACTACGTGCGCCTTATATGGCAGGGTCGCCATGTAAGGTATGGAGTCGTGTAAATGAAACCCTCTTAGATGTTCGACTAATACTGAGTATATTCTCAAAGAATGATAACATTTATAGATCCTTATTACTAAGCTATATAACTAATATAAGACATACACTACAATACTATGTATATCACTCTTTTTAAGGTATAAGTGAAGATTTTGACGTATCCATAGTATATTATCTATACTTATAATAAATTTGTAGAGGGGTCAATTCTGTACATGAAATATATTTAAAAAATAACTATTGGCGGGTGATTAGTGATCGATACTGATGCCAAAAATGCAATCAATAAAATTATTGTCTGTCTGTCTGTCTGTATGTTCTTTGTAGAAACAAAAACTACTCGACGGATTTTAACGAAACTTGGTACAATTATTCTTCATACTCCTAGGCAGGTTATAGTATACTTTTCATCACGCTATGATTAATAGGAGCAGAGCAGTGGAGGGGGAAATGGTGGGAAAACGGGAGAAGTTACTCCTTTCTTTAAGCTTCCGTCGCGCGTGCAGCCTGATTGGTTGAAGCTACACAGAAATCATGTGTGATAGAAATGTTCTCCTTAAAATTATGCAAAAAAATATTCCTTCACATAATTATGTCTATCTTTTATGGTTGACTCACAATAACACGTGTAACTCCCGATAGCTTAGCAGTTATGAGCTTTCTGATTGTATTTGCATACTCTTACGTGTACAACACTCTCACTCATTTCTTATTAAAAAAGTTAACATTGTTACGTATTCAATAAAAAAAGAATCATAACAATCGGTACAGAAACACCAAAGTTATACACGAAATACGCTAATAAACCATAGCGCGTCAATACTGAATCATGGTATAAGGATAATTTTTGTGTATCGGTCGTCGCGTTCGATGCGCTTCATGCATTGGTGTTCGACCTTATTGAGAGACAATAATTGTTATAACCAAACCTTACTTATGAGCGTGTTATACCAAGACACAGATAGACAATTGCTGACCATGTCTTAACCTAAATTTGGACAAACAACGTATTGCATCAGCCATCGAGCCACGAGCCGCTGACTTCGCGCAACGTGACGACCACCGGCGCCCCTGCATTCGACCGGACGGAAGGGCCACTTCGTATCTAACATCGATCGTAGTCGTTTCCATAGTTTAAATATTTTAATTGTAATTTTCATTTAATAAATTAATTCTAAGTAATCTTGGTTTTTTTTGGATCCTCCGTCTGCAGTATACTTAATTGGCGCAGTCGGTAGGATACTCGAAGCAGTGCGCGGCGCGAAAAGGACTCTCGTATCGATCCTGTCGGCTCCGCATAGCCGCTGCGTGTGCTCTCAAGCCTTCGTCGAGTATCCTGAACTACAGTACGCTGTAGCCGGCGCATCCAGACATCGATGCTGATCCAGAGGTACCAAGAAATGAAACTGTGAGTACACTTGAATCGCTCTTGTGTTGCTTCCTTGTATTTTAATCCCATTCCAGTCTACGTTAATCCTTCAAGATTTTTCATCCTAGGCAATCCGGTTCTCGTAGCCCTGCTAGGGACGTAAGACAAGATAGGCTAGATATATATAGGAATTTAGGGGATATATTCGAAGAGGTCGAAATAATGTCTGAACCTCAGAGAGACCCGATCGATGCTATATTTAAAGCCCTTAGATTAGTCCCGGAATTTGACGGGAACCCTAATATACTAACTAGATTTATTAGTCTGTGTGATGAGCTAGTGAAAAGATTTTTGAAACCTCACCCCTGTAACACTTACCAGAGAAGCATTCGAAAGATTAGATGACAGACATTATACTGTTTCATTTCCGAAACCCACAAGGGTGCAGACGTCGTGTGAGAAAAATGTGTACAAGACTCTACAGGGAAGTTATTTAGCCATACTACCAGAAACCTGCTTCCTACGGACATCAGAATTCACCATTATTAACAGCAACGACAGAACAAATGGACAAGTTACAAAGATCATTGATTTACCGCTGCAAAACATCAACCCTGCCTTAACTTCTCAGCCAGTACTTACATTGAATTCTATAAGTCTAGAGAATCTACATGCTAGCAACTCTAAGATAACACTGCAGACTCCGATGAACATACATGTACCCGAAGATATTTCACTATACCATACCACAATACCATTGTACGTGATTTTGTTAAGTGCAGTTGCACTGAGTAGCTATTTCATCATCAAGAAATATTTGATAAAACGCACAGCTAATAATGCAATTAACAAAGAGGTCAACCAGTCAGCACAAAATGACGTTAATGCTGAACCTGCAAACGTGAGCCAACCGAACACATCGGATCATTACTCAACATTATTTTCGACGAAAGTCCTCAAATAATTGCTGAGCTACGGCGGGAGATGTTATACCAAGACACAGATAGACAATTGCTGACCATGTCTTAACCTAAATTTGGACAAACAACGTATTGCATCAGCCATCGAGCCACGAGCCGCTGACTTCGCGCAACGTGACGACCACCGGCGCCCCTGCATTCGACCGGACGGAAGGGCCACTTCGTATCTAACATCGATCGTAGTCGTTTCCATAGTTTAAATATTTTAATTGTAATTTTCATTTAATAAATTAATTCTAAGTAATCTTGTTTTTTTTTGGATCCTCCGTCTGCAGTATACTTAATTAGCGCGACTTTTAGTCTTTAAATTGTTTATTTTTAGTTTGTTTTGTTGCTATTGTATGAAATAGGTATATTAATAGTTTACTTTCATTTCTTTATAGTTGATGTAACAGTAGGTACGAATGATTTTAGAAGTGTTATTTAGTTTTAGTACCTATATTATTTCATAACTTATAGGTTTGTATAGATAATAATATACTTATGCTTAATTTTCGATATTTTTTTTTACGTAAGCAGTCGCGTCATCTTCTCGGTGACGAATGCACGCGTGCGCCCGTACCGCAGTGACTCATTGCATACAATGGCCACTAACGTAGTTAAATGTAAAAGTTGTAATATTGTAATTAGTGAGGAGTTAGCTTTCATCCAGAACAAACTGGACGTCATGGATGAGGAAAGTTTAGTACGACTTTGTGCTTCCGCGTTCTCAACGGCAGACATAGAAATAGCCAAAAATCTACTTTTTAGTGCGATTTCGACGAAACAAAAGAACATTGTGCGGAAAAGAAGTGGGAAGACAAATCGTGATCTCAATGACATTATTTCTCTGTTTAAACAAACTGATCCTGAACAAGTTCCCATATTTGTGGCAAAAGACCTGCAGCGTTTACCCCCGATCACCTTCGATCACATAGATGTGACAAGATTATTAAAGGACATGTTAGTGATGCAGAAAGAAATTGCTACCCTACGCGAATAAAGCAGCTAAACGAAATTAAAGATGAAGTGAAAAATCTCAAACATGCATCAATAGTCAATAACCTCGATTTGAACGTAAATCGCAAAGGAGGTAGTAGCAAATCAGTCGATAGTTTTTGTATGGATAGTGGACCGATTTGACTACCCCACATCATAGAAAATAAAAATAAGGTGAACAGTACGCCAAACTGTTATATTCCGACAGCTGATCGGAGTGCATCTATGCGGGCGAACGATCTATCTCTCTCGCAACAGTCGAACGTACATAGCTCCGTCTCCGTCCCACTAGTATTAGAATCACAGCCGGCGATCTTAGAGACTGAGCAAAACGTCACGTGTGCGATAAACATAGATGGCCAGCCCAAGTTAAAAACGTTTGCGGAGACTGTAAATGACGGCGGAAATTGGAAAGGCAAGGAACCCGATGGAGAATGGATTAAGATTCAAAAATAGCGATTATCCAACCGATTACTGGGTTCCAAAGGAAAAGCGGAAACGACATCCAAATTCAAGGCAGCGGACAGTAATATTCCGCTATTTATAAATAACGTTGACAAGGGAACCAGTGAACGTGACATAATTGATTATATATTTCAAAAAACCAGTATTACGGTATCACTAAAGAAAATAAATATGAAAACACAAAAATCATATGACGCATATAAACTTTTTGTACCACACACCAAATTACCGTTATTTCTTGACGATTGCTTCTGGCCAGAAGGAATTAGATTTCGGAAATTTGTTTACTTTAATAGGCATAAATATGAAGCAAGTAGTGAAATGGCAGAAAAGAAAGACGGGAATATAAATAAAATTGACTAATGGATAAAGTAAACTTAGTTAGCTTCAATTGCAAGAATGTGAAGAGATCTGTGGAATGTGTTAGAAGGCTGTGCCGAACTGCACATATTATATGTCTGCAAGAGACATGGTGGACACACTACCTCACGAAATCGGGTACCTGGGTTGCATTGACAATGATTTTGCCTATACGGGCACTAGCGCTGTGGACCTATCTGCTGGTGTACTGAGAGGGCGTAGCTATGGTGGTGTGGCCTTACTCTGGCGGAAAGCTATATTCCCGGTAGTAACTATAGTTAAGTGTGATAGTGCGCGATTAGCAGCAATTAAAGTTGTGATGTGTAACAGCTCTGCATTAATAATATCTGTATACATGCCTACCGATTCTAGGGACAATATTATATTATTCACAGAATGTTTAAGTGAGATAAACGCTATTGTTGAAAGTCAAAACGTGGAATCTGTATTTGTGCTTGGTGACTTTAACGCCCATCCAGGTGAGTTATTTTCCACTGAGTTATTAAGTTTTTGTGCGGAACAGTCGTGGTTATGTATAGACATGATGCTGCTACCTAGCAATACACATACATTTATAAGCGACGCACATGGTTGCTTGCGTTGGCTGGACCACTGTGTACTGACTGAAGCAGCTCGACATTCAGTTATTAATTGTTCGGTACTGTATGATAATTACTGGTCTGACCATCTATTGTATTGCAGTGTAACTTTGATTTATTAAAACCTAAAGTAATTGTATCAGATACATATGTAAACAAAGTTAGATGGGGGGAACGGGACATAGTGCAAACTAATCTTTATAAGGATTTATGTCATTCAAAACTAAGGGACATCGAATTTCCGGCTGATTTTATGCACTGTGCCGATAAAATGTGTAATGACCCCGCTCATAGAATTGTTTTAAATAAAATGTATGACAATATCGTGCTGATACTCTCTCAAGCAGCTGAATATGCCTATACTGTAAAAACTAAGCGTAAAAGTAACCATGTAACGGGTTGGAATAGGCATGTAAGGTGTGCACACGGGAGTGCTAGACTCTGTTATAAGACTTGGCTATTATGCAATAAACCCGTTAACGGATGTGTTTATGATGATATGCGCGAATCTAAGCGTATATTTAAATCAAAACTTAAATGGTGCCAAAATAATAAGCAACAAATTCAAATGAATAATATCGCAGAAAAACATGCCAATAAGAAATTTAAAGAATTTTGGAAATCAAGCAAAAATAATGACAGGCCTGGTCTTCCCGTGAGCGTGGGTGGATTGCATGAACCGCGAGAAATAGCTGATGCGTTTCTGAGACATTTTAAAGTGGAATCACCCCTAGGGCAGCGTCTACTGAAGCCAATGATGCCCAGCGCTGAGATATCTGACTCGTGCATAAGTGTAAGATTTACTGCCAAAGAAGTGTCCTCCGTGTTAAGGTATATGGTTAGAGGAAAATCTCCGGGTCACGACGGTCTCAGCATTGAGCATCTGCGGTATGCTGGAGCGCATTTGCCAAGAGTACTAGCCTTGTTGTTCAATTTGTGTATTAGTCATTCTTATTTACCGGAGAAGTTAATGCAAACCGTTGTTGTACCGATTGTCAAAAATAAAACGGGTGATCTATCTGATACCTCTAATTATAGGCCAATCTCCCTGGCAACAACCATAGCCAAGGTTCTGGACAGTCTGATTGACAAGCAACTGGAGAAGCATATTAAACTGAATGATAAACAATTTGGTTTCAGAGCGGGTCTTTCAACAGAAAGTGCAATCCTGACTCTCAAACAGACTGTCCATTACTATACATCTAGGCAAACACCAGTGTACGCCTGCTATTTAGACCTCTCTAAGGCTTTTGACCTTGTGTCATATAATATATTGTGGGATAAGTTGCGTAACACAACAGTCTCCAGGGAGATAGTATCTGTATTGGAGCATTGGTATGACAACCAAACAAATAATGTAAGATGGGCTGGCATTCTTTCGGACGAGTACAGGCTGGAGTGCGGCGTAAGGCAGGGGGGGTTAACTTCCCCTCGCCTTTTCAACCTGTACGTAAATGAGCTGCTTGAGGAGCTTAGCAGCACCGGGATTGGGTGTCATGTTGACGGGGTATGTATTAATAACATAAGCTACGCTGATGACATGGTGCTGTTGAGTCCCTCAATCAGTGCGTTGAGAAGAATGCTTCGTAACTGTGAGTCGTACGCTGTGGCCCATGGGCTCAAATATAATCCAACTAAGAGTGAATTTATGGTGTTCTATGCTGGAAATAAATGTTATGAGGTCGTACCAGACATTCATTTATGCGGTGCTACAGTAAATAGAGTAGATAAGTTTAAGTATTTGGGCCACTGGGTGACCGATGATATGCGAGATAATATAGATATCGAAAGGGAGCGCAGGTCGCTGGCTGTCCGTTGTAATATGTTGGCCCGTAGGTTTGCACGCTGTAGTGATCAAGTGAAGAAGACACTATTCAAAGCATACTGCCAGTCTTTCTACACGTGCAGCTTATGGATCAGCTATTCGCAGCGGGCATACGGCGACCTGCGAGTCCAGTACAATAATGCGTTCCGGGTGCTGATGGGACTACCTCGGTTCTGCAGTGCGTCTAGCATGTTTGCGGGGGCTATCATTGACGGCTTTTCTGCAATAATGCGTAAGCGTTGCGCCTCCATGCTTGAACGGCTGCGATCCAGTACCAATAGCATCCTGTGCGTATTATCTGACCGATGGGACTCACCGCTGCTCAGGCGATGGGTGCAACTTCACACAATAAAATAACCATGATTGCATATTGAAATTGCGGAGCGTCACATCGGACAGTACATATACATATATATAATTGTAATTAAACCATGTTTACTAACACTAGTTCTTAAGTTGTTTTTTTTGTGTGTAACTAACCAAACTATGGATACTGGTCCGAAATAAAGTTTTTATTATTATTATTATATTAAAATTAATTTTGTTTAATTATAAATTAAAATCTATATAGAAATAATTTTAAGTTTCAATAAGTTTATTCCGTTTGAACTATTAGACGTAGTTTAGGTACTTAGCTACATATAATTCTAATATCTTTTAGATTTTCATTTTGGAGTTATTCTGGATTGTTTTATTTTTTAAGTAGACACTTAGATTTCGTAAGTGTAAGGTAGCTTCAGTCAAGTTCAGTCACACACAGTTACAGAGATAGCAGGGTCAGGTTCAGGTTCGATTCAACTCTATGAGAGTGAGTGCCTGAATTTCTCGAGCCAATGAAAGCTCTCCAGAGAGAATGGTGTGATTAGCAAGGAGTTACAGATTAGATTAGCGATCAAAGTCGCGGACACGGCTATCTATACTTTTCTGCCGGAAGACACTATTTCATGCGGACGAAGTCGCGGGCGAAAGCTAGTCTAATATAAATTGGGATGCTACAGTTAAAATGCCTATCTCTTTAAACCGCTCCCTAAGAGAAACTCTAAAGCCTAGCTGGTAAATGGATCTGGCAGCTCGCTTTTGTAAGACGAATATCGCTTTGATATCAGCCGCCTTACCCCACAGAAGTATGCCATAGGATATAACGCTAAACAAGACGAGCTGTGACCACGTCAGTAATCTGCCTACCTTTTCTAACTGCGTAAGCCGCAGAGCTGAGCTTATTAGCTAGGTATGCAATATGCGCCTTCCATTTTAATTTTGCATCAACTGTAACGCCGAGAAAAACCGTTGATTGTACAGTCTCTAGCACTTCATTATTTATAACAATATCTGGCCCAGAGATGTTATAAAATTTACTTTTAATGCGAAGTAAACACACTCGGTCTGACACAGCATCAAACCGGATGACGCCACCCGCTACGTTTCTTGAGACCATAAATCCAGTGCCATTGCTATGGTGACCGTCGTCTTTGCCACTATTGAATAAAATAGCATTATTATCAACATTACACTCTCCCTTCCCCGGCCACCGAACTTATTGAAGAGCTGCGATATTTATTCCGTATCGGTTAAGTTCGTTATTAACTTGGTATAAGGCACCGGGTCTATAGAGAGAGCGCACATTCTATGAAGCTAGTCATATATCCAGTACCTATGCCATGCCGTGAGTCATTAGAATTGGGATCGCTTTTCTCTCATTTTATAACATCTCAATCGTAAACGCTTATGCTCCCACTGAACAAGATGATGATACGAAAAATGAATTCTACGACCAACTTGAATCAATATATGATCAGTTACCGGGCTTTGATGCTAAAATAGTTAAAGGAGATTTCATTGCGAAGGTGGGGCGAGAGGACGTCTTTAAGCCAACCATCGGGGTTTTTAGCAAGCATGATCAATCTAATGATAACGGCGTTAGGCTCATAAGCTTAGCAACATCTAAAGCTATGATGATCAAGAGTACCATGTACGGTAGCGGCCATAAGTGCAGTAGCAGTTTCACAAAACTATCGCATTAAAACAAGTTGCACTTACGACCTTTTTCTATAACAAACATTTTGCACTCATACGCGGTCTCGCACTCTTTCATCATTATCTAGTCAGAAAGAGTGCGATATAATAATTTGCCTTGGTGACAAACCAGTTATGCGATGACGGACGTATTAAGATATTGTTATTTAATTTCAATATTGTAGATAAGTGTCTGTTTGGCTTAGCGGATAACGCATTGGTCTAACTGAAACGCTCATTGAGACCTGCAATCGAACCCCACTGCAGTATACACTTTTTGTGTTTTAGTTATGAATTAAGAATGGCTACACTAATTCTACAGTTAGTTATATGCGATGAAATGTGTCGCGAACTTATTTAAAAAAAGAATGAAGATGAGGGTAAATGTAAAAAAAAATAACTAACTACTAGATTTTAATTTAATAAATTAGTTACGACCATAGAAATCTAAATAACAAGGTAATAGAAATGGCATACACCGCGGCGATCTATCGAAACCATAGAAATCTAAATAACAAGGTAATAGAAATGGCATACACCGCGGCGATCTCTCGAAACCATAGAAATCTAAATGTTATTTAGATTTCTATGATCGAAACGCATGTCGCCGGTGGGCGGGGCTTCAACACATTCACAGCAAATAACTACGCAATCACGCAACATTAACATCGAGATGACCAAGCAAACAACACTAGGCTGTACATCTATTGCAATAAGGTTGACTTTGTCGTTGTATGGATTCACTAACTCACACAGTCATTGCATTTTTTTGCGTTAGTGTTAGTGCAGTTTACGTAATCACTACGATTACGTAAACTACACTAGGGATTGACTACGGATATAATGAAAGACGAAATTATGAGTGACAATGTTTTTTGTTGTATTCTTCTATATTATGTACTTACAAAAAAAAAAAAATTCGCTAATTGTCGGTTGACAAAAAAAAATATTATTAGGAAATACTTGGTAGGTAGGTTTGGTATATACCTACGGTGGTTTTTCAATGACTAGTAAACGTTCATAATAGAAAAATAGGTATTTATGAGATTTGGATAAATTTAAATTGCAATTTTTATTCAATGCTATGCTATAACGCAAGGCGTACACGAAACATTCAGTTGCGAGCGCGGTCCGAGCCGTAAAAATGGAGAGGGGCGCGGGCGGCGGCGCGGCGGGCGGCAAGTTATCAAGCATGCAACTAATTTCATAGTGTATATTCGGCCTAAGTTGTAGGGTACAGATTTCGTTTACCCGTGGTAGACATCCACTTGTCTTTTGTATTTATTTCAATCCTGTGGGAATCTGAAATACAAATATATTCAATAATATGTTCACAAAAACAAACGACTATTAAAATTGTTACTTTTCGTATACAATGTTCATTTTGGATAATTTGTCCGCACTTAACCACATCACTATTTCCGACAGTTTTGTGCGGCCGTACCACTACAAATACGATTGCATTGATAAATATTATTTTTCGTTATACATTTCTCTTTTTACAACGGTGCATTTCTGTAAGTTTCTTACTGCAGAGGCAATGATTAGTAAAGAATGCAATTGTTGCAGGATGGTGCGATATAAATATGGTTTATAATGAAGGTTATGTTTTGAAATTTAATTTTGCAATAACATCAATATTACTGCAATAATTCACTTACCGATAAAATGTTATCTATTTATTTATGTTATTACACGATGCAGATGAATTTCCAGCCTGAGAAACCCCGCAAAACACCATTTTTACTGGTTCTTGCTGTGACGACGTTCCGCGAGCGACTGAGCGTAAGTTCGCGCGCTGGTGTCTTCCAAGACACCAGTGTGGCGACAAGGTCACGCGGCGTTGGCACTTCTATTACCTTATTATTTAGATTTCTATGGTTACGACGTTGTTTTGTTGGTGAACTTTGTTCGGAGCGTTTGTATTATCATTGCGATTAGTGTCTTTTTTTATTATCTTTATTCAAAATGCAAGCAAATATTACGATTGATACCAGGGCAAATATTGTAGCTTTACGTCAAAATGGGTTGAATATTTCTCAAATTTCAAATCAAACCGGCTTATGTGTAAGTTTTTTTTTTTTAAATTGTAATTATAATTGTCGTGGTCTATAATTTTTTATATAATCACCAGTTGCAAGTTTATAATAAAATTAATGGTTAAACAAACTTACCTTTGTGACATTTGACCATAATTATACGAAGCGTTGCATCCTCGAGATTTATAAATTCACTATGTAGTCCACTTCTCAATGTACAGGGCATCAAGCACATTTTTAGAGCAAAAATTAAGTAAAAAAGGAATTCAATTGACTTACGTATAGATTAGTACCATTTTCTACCGTTGGCGCTAGCGAGCTGTGCTCCCGCGCGGCGCTCCTTGCTCATTTCTTTAGAGCGAAATTTCGCAATGACGTAAATAGGGAATAAATTTATATGTATTAAATTTTTGGGGAGGGGGGGTTATAAATCTCTTCGGATGCAACGCTTCGTATAATTATGGTCAAACGTCACAAAGGTAAGTTTGTTTAACCATTAATTATACTACAGCGTTGCATCCTCGAGATTTATAAATTCACCATGTAGGATGTTTAGAGTAAATTGCGAAATTTATATAAAGTATATATTTTTATTTGACACACAAAAACAATTAATTTAAACGAGATCAATCATCAGACTGGGAGATAATTATTAAATATTTTCGTATACGGCGTCTGTAAAGGCGCTCTCGTTGTTATCCGCTAAAGGTCTATTATAAAATTGAGCAAGAACTAAACTATTTCCAGACCAACCGGCGAACTTTTTGATAAGATCTATGGATAAACCTTTTCGATAGGCTGCAGAAGTAGACGCGTGGCGTGTACTGTGTGCAGAATAGATATCTGTGTTGATACCACTATCTTTCATGATGTCTTTTATCCATCTGCTGATAGTGGAAGAACTCGCATTATGAAATGGTTTTCTAATACTTAAGAAGAGTCGATCAGTATTATCCAATGAACGTCATTTTTCTGTAGCTTTGATGTACGACGAGAGCGTCTTTGCAGGACATATTTCTATCCTGTTTGGATAAAATGGAATCACTAAACTAGGCATACGGCGATTGGGAGCTGATGTTTTAATTATATCGTTAATTATAATTTGGATAGAAGAATCACCAAGTACAATATTTGATATTCTAATAAGTGACAGAGTCTGAACTCGTTGTCCTGTAGACAATGCGAGTAAAACTGCTAGCTTTTTTGTAATTTTCCCTAAAGGTAAATTTTCATTGGGAAATAAATTTGAAACAAAATCTAATATAATATTGGTATCCCAAGTAGACTGATACCTTGGCAAACTAGGTCTCAATCTAAAGACTCCTTTCAAAAAACGAATTACAATATCGCTTTCACTGAAAGATTTCCCAAATATTAAACCAAGAGCTGAAGGGTTAGTATTTAGACTTGAATATCCACATCCTTTATCATATTCGTAAGATAAAAAATCCATTGAAAGCGGTATGTTCCTAATATACGGATTACAATTCTTAGACTTACAGAATATCCACCACTTCTTTAACGCCACATTGTATTGCTTGAGGGTATTTTCCGATAATGATGCTATCATAATGTCGATTGTTTTTGGACACAGTGAGTGTTGTGAAAAAGCTGTCCTGACAATTGACAAGATACCAGGGTAAGCGTCTTCCATCGTGGATGGGACATTCTGCAAGGAGACAATAATAATTTATCATCTGGATAAAAATAAATCGGATCCGTGCACAAAAGAGATTGAAATAATGGGAACCACGGTTGGCTTGGCCAAAAGGGTACTACCACAATGCCACATGCTTTATCATTAATTATTTTTTGAAGGCATTTCAAAATTAGAGAAAACGGAGGAAATGCGTAGAAATAATACAGGCCCCAATTAATTGTAAAAGCATCGACATTGGAAGCAGATGGATCTCGCTTCCATGAAATATATTTTTTGCATTTCGCGTTTAATCGCGATGCAAAGAGATCAATCTCTGGTGATCCATATTTGCTAACAATATCATCAAATGCCCAAGATGATAAATCCCATTCAGTGTCGATGTTTATTCGTCGAGATTCTTCGTCAGATTCTACATTTTCTTTAGATTTTATGTAAGAAGCAAATATATGTAAATTCCTTCTCTCACACCAACTCCAGATATTACGGGATATTTTGTTTAAGTGGCTGTATTGGATGCCACCCATTCTATTAATGTATGAAATAGCCACTGTATTATCGATTCTTAGTCAAATTTCACAATCCCGAAAAGAATTAGCAAAACATTTAAGACCTAAAAAGGCTGCCTTTAGTTCCAGCAAGTTAATATGCGAATGGGGTTCAACAGAATCCCAAAACCCATGACTACGCTCACCGTTACACATTACACCCCATCCAGATAAAGAAGCGTCAGAAAAAATTTCTAAAGAAAATTTTCCTACGAGAATTTTATTTTTTGTTGTCAGTATATGAGCTTTCCACCAATCAAAATCGTCATTCAATAAAAACTTATTTAGCAGCATTTTTCTGTCGTAATTGTTATGATTATTTTTGAGGACTAAGAATTTTTCCCTCTCAAAAATTTTTGTGTACATCCATCCGTAGGCTACTGCTGGACAAGCAGGTAAGTACACCTAGAAATTTAGCAAAGTCTCTAATTGTAATACTATTTTTTATAGACACGTTATTAATGAGATTTAGTATTTTATACCGTTTTTCTGTTGGAAGTCCTAGACACATTTTCATTGAGTCAAATTCAAACCCAAGAAATTTTCTAGACTGACTAGGTACAAGTTCACTTTTTTCATAATTTATTACGAATCCTAGAAAAGTTAATAAGTTCATTGTTTGCTGTACACATTTGAGACAATTATTATAGGATTTTCCAAAACATAAAAAATCATCTAAGTAATTAACTATACAGAAGCCTTTACTTCTGAGATAAGAAACTACTGGTTTAAGCAACTTTGTAAAAACATATATTATGGAGCGGATGAAAGACCAAAAGGTAAACATTGAAATTCGTAAGTTCTTTGTTCAAATTTGAATCTAAGATAACGTCTAAATGATTTATGAATGCTTATAAGATAATATGCATCCTTCAAATCAATCGTAGCCATGTAACATAAATGGGACATAAGCTTGGTAGCTGTGCGATAATCCTCCATTTTAAAATGAGGAGTCTCAACATATTTATTAAGAGATCTCAGATTCAAAATAAATCTTGATTTACCATCAGGTTTAGGCACAAGAAATATTTTTGAAATAAATTGATTCGGTTCATCATCACAGGTAACGACTGAACCGGTCTGAGATAACTTTTCTATTTCTTGGCTTAGTGTAATTCTCTCTTGTCTTGAGAATTCTACGTTTTTAAGCTCCTCGTACTGAAATACTGGAGACAAAAAAGGAATTTTATATCCACTGACGATATTTAAAATAACGGGATCTTTTGTTATACACCGCCAATGAGATAAAAAGTATTTTAATCGACCTGAATGTACCTCTATCGGGTTTTGTTCGACAGCTTTGGGCGAGTTCTCGAATGATCTTGGAAGCGGTCTGACGTCGATGTCGTCGGGGCCGGGCGCCGTGCAGGTTGATAGGTCGGTCGACTCCTGGCTCCGCCCCGTTTGTTCCCACGTTGAGCCTGACGTGGTGGGCCCTTCCAGTTTTCCTGTGGACTTTTGGTGTTTCTAGAAGTCGAAGTTTCGTTAATCTTCTTAATTTGAAGACCTGACTTCTCAGCCGATTTTGAGGCTTTTATCTTTTCGGAGAGGTTTTCTCCGAATAACATGGAGTCTCTTTGTACGTCTTGTATAACATCGAGAATTTTTTTATCTAACGAGTATGTGATTAGTTTACGACGATTGAGTGTATTTTCAAAGTGCAAATCTAGAAGAAGTTGATTTGCTTCAGATAAACATTTAATATTTTCAAGTTTATTCATATCTTTCTCGATTAGGAATGCTATTAAGTTTGTCAAAGACGCAATCCCTAGACCCAAATGGTTTTGGGCTTTTTCAAGTCGCTTATCACGATTTTTAGTAGATTCAATAAGTACGGCTGCTATTTCAGGATTTAGTTTTGGTGCTTTGACCAACTGAAAATTTTCAGGTACAAGGATTTTTCCCAATATTTCTTTCTTCTGATCTTTATTCAAGCCCTCACATAATATACGACCCCAACGTTTAGAGATTTCATCCTGAATCCCTGGTCCAAATATCTCTGGCTTTTTCTTCGATTCTCCTAGTAAATCAAGTATGTCTGTTGGTAAAGTACTTGACATTTGTTGATCCGGTGGTAATATTGGATCAGCAGTTGATGTGGATGGGCCCACGCCTTGTGGTGCCTCAATTTGGTTTAATTCAACTGCCGTAGGAGGTGCTACGCGATCATATTCTATAAAATTTACCGCAGATCTGATGGATCGAGAGTTTGAGGTATCTGAATCGATTAAGTCGTAGACTGGATTTGTTTCATCATTATATGGAGGTTCAGGACTCCCGCTTGTGCTACGAGTGTCATCTGTTGGACAAGATAATCATGATCACATCATGATCTTTAGATATTATATTACAATAGGTTTTGATTGTGATCGCGTCACAATACGTAGAACCTATTAAATATGACTATGATCGCATCATAGTACTTAAAGTGCTCGACTATGATCGCATCATAGAACTACAACACTATTATGAACTTCAAATTATATGCAGACCTTTTAAGTTTGACCAACTAAATAATTTAATGTTCTATCGAAGCGAGAATTCATAAATTGATCGCAAATAAAACCTGAACTATTACATGTTTTCATTACCCACTTTTTTTTTTTTTTTCTTATATACCGTTAAAATCTTAAAACATGTGGGTAGCTAAATGCTTAATTGAATAAGCAATAATGAACATGTTAATCATACCTGAATATTCCAGTTTACACGTTAATTAAAATGTTATATAGACACCAAGGTACACCACTGTATTCAAGATAATATTCAGTAATTAAGTACTCACTTGTCTTTTCGCTGCTATTTGAACTATCATAACGTCGCAGCCTCTTTTCGAGTTTCGAATCTTTTTCTTTATATAATCCTGTGAAATTTTATGTTTCCGTTTCCCCATTATTTATGTATGTATTCACGTACTGTCATCACGGTTGAAAAAACGAATACTCTAAATTTAAAACTATAGTAATATTCCGATGCTGTGATGCCCGCACACAAAAAGCGAATGAGCAAGGAGCGCCGCGCGGGAGCACAGCTCGCTAGCGCCAACGGTAGAAAATGGTACTAATCTATACGTAAGTCAATTGAATTCCTTTTTTACTTAATTTTTGCTCTAAAAATGTGCTTGATGCCCTGTATATTGAGAAGTGGACTACATAGTGAATTTATAAATCTCGAGGATGCAACGCTGTAGTATAATTTTCGTTTTTCAGAGAAATACTGTGAGCCGTTGGGTAAAGAGGTTCGAGGAAGAAGGTAGTCTGCAGTGTCGTGTAAGAAGTGGAAGGCCACCGCTTATAAACCCGACTCAGCGACGTGCCATGGTGGAAGAATATGAAACAAATGGTTTCATTCCAACAAAAATATTTGCTGATCAATTTGATACGTCAGTACGAACTGTTCGCCGTGCACTCCATGCTGAAGGTTTACATCACCGGAAACCAGCTAAAAAACCGTTTTTGACACAAAAACACAAGGAGGAACGACTACGTTTTGCTCGAGATTATTTAGATTTTAACTGGGATACAACCATGTTTACCGATGAAAAGACTTTCAAATCTTGCCAAAAGGAAGACTTCATTTATGGCGAAAAGACTATACTCGCTGGTCTGAGCAAAACATTATTCCGAATACAGAATCCGGTAGAATAAGTGTCAACATGTGGGGGTGGATTAGTGCTCAAGGGCCGGGTGAACTGGAATTCATACCTACGCGTGCGAACAGCTCTAATTACGTTGAAGTTTTAAATGACATAATGCTACCTACTGTGCGTAATGTTTACCCCATTGAAGAATGTAGTGAACTAAATTTTGTTCAAGATAATTGTCCGATACATCGTGCCAGTATTATAAAAGAGTGGTTTAGCAAGTATTATAATGATATTAAAGTTATTCCGTGGCCAGCACGTTCCCCTGATCTAAACCCCATTGAAAATATATGGGGTTTAATGGTTCAAAGATGGGAAGCGCGAGATGAGAGATGTCCTGAGCAGCTTAAATCCCATTGCACTCAACTGTGGGAGAATTTACGCGGCACAGATATATGTGCAAACATTGTGGCTTCCATGCGGCGACGTCTGCTTAGCTGCATTGAAAATAATGGAGGCCATACTAAATATTGATTACGCTGTTTTTTACAGTGGGTGTACTGGTCATAATATAAAGTCATACGTAATTTATTTTTATTTTAAGATTGGGATTAAGCTTCAATCTTCTTTTCTCTTTGAGAAAATGAATATGACGGCGCGCTGATTATGGATTATTTTTTAATTACAAAGTAGACAATTGTCTTTACAGTTGATTGTTAATCATAACTCAATTTTTCAATGATGTTTAGTTTAAATCGATTAGTTTATCGGTAATACAAAAATTATTATTAAATTATGAGCGGGTAACCCCGAATAGAGTAGTAAGTGTCACTATGAGTAATGGCGGCGGTCATTCTGTTGACAGCTGCCAACCGAAGTGCACACGTGCTAACCTATTGGCTCGAAATCTCATTCCATCTTGTTATTCGTGTGTGATTGTGAATAAAATAGTGAGGAAACCAAATAATAAAACATTGGACTATACAAGCGTGCCTTTATTTTTGAATTCCGGTCGTTATCACGCCCACGATGGAAAGTGACAGCCAAGCCCGCCACGAGACTCCTTCTGACGCTCCCACATCAGAAGTGGGATTACCTGTAACGACTCAGGAACAGAATACAGGTCAGCACGTTAATATTTCACAAGATAACGAGTGTGAACGATGGAAACGACTTTTTGAAATGCAGCAACAAAGTATGATGGAATTAATTCGTACTATACGGGAACCACGTGCATCCAGCAAGAAAATAACGTTACCTGAGTTTAATCCTGACACTCCAGAGCACGATGCTCGCGCTTGGTGCGAAACTGTGGACATATGTTTACAAGAAAAACCCATTTCCGGCAGTGATTTGATAATCACAATGAGCAAGGCACTCAAGGGATCAGCATCATCATGGCTTGCCCAATCTAGTTATTCTGGAATCACATGGCCGCAATTAAAAGATCTGTTTTTAGCTCGATATGATACTGTTGAGACTCCAGCTGCGAAGTAATATCATTATTCTGTATACTAATTAACCGGTGTCTCAAGCGACGAAGAGGTGCCCCTCTCTACCCGCGCGTCGCGAGGGAAAGAAACAGTCACCATAATTGCTGTCCTGCTCCTGCGTCCGCGCCGCATAGCACTCCGCTGCATCGTGATCGCCGACCGCTGTAGCCGCACGGGCGTAGCGGTTTACTACGTCAAAAACTGGTTTCCGCGATAACTTAGCCGACACCGACGCCCTGTGAGTTTATCATTATTACTTATAACTACGTAAACAATAACTTTACGCTGACTGTTTCGCCAATGGATCGGTCCGCTTCAGAATCTGAGATTAACCAGATGGTACAGGAAGACAACAAAACACCGCCTAATTATATCTTTCGGAGGGCTAAGAGAAGCCGTGAAGATATATCGATTGGCGAGCAGCTAGACGACTTTAAAAAAGAAATAAAAGAAATGATGGATTTCTTTTTGAATAAACAAAAAAATGAAACTCAAGCGATGTGGACAACAATAAAAGAAATTCAGCAGTCCAACACTAATATAGAAAACACGATCACAAACCTTATGTTACAAAATCAAGATCTTGAAAAGGAAATATCTCTTTTAGAAAGTCAGGCGAAAGAAGATAGGAAGTACATCACATTTTTGGAAAATAAAATTGAAGACATAGAAATAGGAAGTCGGAAATCTAATTTTGTTTTGAAAAATGTCCCAAAAATAGGTAGTGAGACAAAAGAAGATTTAATCAACATGGTTATGACACTATCCCAAAATATAAATTGTACATTAGCCAAATACGATATTAAGGATATTTACAGAGTGCGTGCAAAAACCTCTGATAACCAAAATATGCCAATTATTGTAGAAACCGGATCCACTCTTCTTAAGAATGAAATAATGAAAATGGGAAAGACATTCAATATTAAATACAAGACTAAGCTATGCTGCAAGCATCTCGGCTTCAAGACGCAAGAAGATACACCCGTCTTTCTGTCTGAGCATCTGACTCCCAAAGGTTCGCGTCTACACTTTCTTGCCCGGGACCTAACTAAATCGGGAGCGTATAAATACTGTTGGACTGCCTATGGCAAAGTCTACGTTAAGAAGGATGATCACGCGCCAACAATAATTATTAGAAACGAACAACAAATACATCAACTAATAGTGAAAATATGACTTTATAGTGTATATTCTTTATCTCAACAATTACTGTTACTATCATTTATTTTGGCTGCGTGTAACAATATTCAAAGTGCTCACGCGTATAGTTCCATCAGTCTGTATTTTTAGTCTCATGTTAAACTACCACAATCACATGGATATAGAAATAAGGTACTATTTAATTTGTATTGTATACATATTGTTTTTCTCAGATACACTCATACACAAATTTTCCACTAACCGCTCAACACAAACACATAACATAGAAAATTCTCATTCGTTCAGTCGGCATATAACATATTTTTTAAAAACAGACACATACCCTTGCATATATATACCCCACGAGGTTAACATCAACTCGCAGATTTGCGATAATAAACACATACCCAGCATTCAAAACTTAATGAACTCAAAATTATACACTAACATAACCCCGTCTATCACTTTCATTCTTACCGAATTAAAATGTCATTTATTAATATATCAGTTACTCAGAAATAAAATAAATATTGTTAATGGGCCTAGTGATGATACTTACGACTATCTAGATGTGACTTATATTCTATTAGAAAAAAGTTTTAATGGATAACACACTGCAAACTGTGAACGATATAGACAACATAGAAATTGCATCATCCATTGCTTGTGATTGCTCAAACCTGTCGGAACATATTTATATTAAAAAAAATGACTTGACTATTATCTCACAAAATATTAGGAGCATATATGCCAATTTTGATAACTTTATTGTCATGCTCTCTAGTTTCAAATTCGAAGCAGATTTAATAATACTAACAGAATGCAGATTAAATACCAACGAACCTATACCACAGATTCCAAATTATCATTCTCATGTTACAACGCGACAAATGAACCAAAATGATGGAATAGTTATTTATGTTAAAAAATCGCTAAAACCAAAAGTTCTTGAAATACAATTATCTCAGGCATCCTGTCTCCAGGTAGATATACGAAATAACACAGTCCTGGGTATTTACCGTTCCCCGTCGAACACGAATCATGACAAATTCCTTGACTCACTCACTTTACACTTAGACACACTAGCGCCACAGAAAAATATAATAATAGCGGGAGATATTAATATTAATATTAGACCCAAAGACAGAGAAACATCTTTTGAGCAAAGAAACCGGAATAACTACCTCAATATGTTATCGGCCTTTGGTATATTACCTGGACACACACTACCCACTAGAGAACAAAACTGTTTGGACCACTTTATGTTACGTTTTCATAAAAAAAGACATCTGCTTCGATTGCTATTCTCCAGACCACAATCACTGATCACTGCACTACATTTTTAAAACTTTCTAAAATAAAAAATAGTGAAGTCACAAGCAAAACTGTTACTACTTTAAACTATGAACAAGCACTAAAATACCTACAGGAAAAAAATATCGCAGAGTTATTGTTTTGTCACGACCCAAATCTTTTAACCGAACTACTTATTCAAAAACTGACCGATTGTATTATAAACAATACAATAACTAAAAACATCCCAAACAGTAAACGTATAATCAAGCCGTGGATAACCCAGGGAATAATGCGCTGCATTAAAAACCGAAACAAATTACAAAAAAATTCACGTGCTGACCCACATAATACAATTCTAAAAATTACGTACTGTCGTTACAGAAACTACTGCAATAATCTCATTAAAAAACTAAAAAGAAAGTACGAACGAGAACTAATTACTAAATCTGTTACAAATACTAAACTTTTATGGAAAAACATAAAATCGATAACCTATACCAATCAGCCTAAAAATCAAAGCATTGAGTTATTAAATATTAGACAATCTCCGATGGAATCTGTTAATTTTGTAAATGATTATTTCGCGAATATTGGAAAACAATTAGCACAACAAATTGAAATTCAACCTAATAATAACGAAAATCCCTCTAATCACCAATGCCCTATAAATACACAAATTAATTCCTTTGTTCTCTTAGAAACTGACCACAAGGAAGTCGAAAAAACTTTAATGAATTTGAAATCTTCCAGTGCTCCCGGATGGGACAGTATCTCAACTAGTTTCTTGAAGTATTGTAACGTAGTAGTCGTTCCCATCATTACTCACCTTGCTAACGTATGTTTTAGAACTGGAATTTTTCCAGCCCTACTAAAAAAATCCATCATAACTCCGGTACACAAGGGTGGGAGCAGAGACGATGTCAATAATTATAGACCTATATCAGTGTTACCAGCCTTATCTAAGATCATAGAAAAGTTAACTAATACGAGACTTGTAAATTACTTTAATAAATATAATATACTTTCTGATACACAATTTGGCTTTAGGCAAGGGGTATCCACTGAGGACGCAATATCTGCCCTTAGCTCGTTAGTAACCCAACATCTTGATACAGGAAAAAGGTGCCTAACAATATTCCTTGATCTTAAAAAAGCTTTCGACACCGTTTCTGTTCCTATCCTTGTGGCAAAGCTTGAAAAAATGGGAATAAGGGGAACTCCGCTTAACTTTTTCAAAGATTACATAGCAAACAGAAAACAAAGAGTTAAGATTGGCGCGTATACCAGCGGAGACGCTGACATATCTTTTGGTGTACCACAAGGAAGCGTTCTAGGCCCTACATTATTTCTTGCGTATATAAACGATCTTTGTAGCCTTAAAGTTAATAATGCTAAAATCTTTGCCTATGCTGATGACACCGCTGTCGTGTTTTCCGGGAACAGCTGGGCCGATGTTAAACTTAAAGCAGAGGAGGGTATGAATCATATTGCTAAATGGTTAAACAATAATTTACTCACTTTAAATGCAACAAAAACTAACTATATATGTTTCTCCATCTCAAATCGTTCACAACCGGATGAAGCCTTTAAAATTAAAATACACTCCTGTAATAATGTTTCTAATAATAACTGTAACTGCCCTATAATTATGAAAGTATCACAGACAAAATATTTAGGTGTAGTAATCGATCAAAAATTAACATGGTATGATCATCTCGAACACGTCTCTGCAAGACTTAGGAAACTAGGCTGGATATTTAAATCTTTAAGACATATTGTTCCAACAAATTATTATAGTGAAAACTCAAGCGCACATAGAAATATCCTTAATGAAATATATATTGCACTTGCGCAGTCTGTCTTGATTTACTGTATCCCAGTCTGGGGCGGTGCAGGGAAATCAAAATTCATAAATGTAGAGCGCGCTCAACGATCCCTAATAAAAATAATGTACTTTAAAAAAAAAAGATATTCAACTGAGAAGCTATATGAAATCAGTGGCCTGCTTACGGTTAGACAATTGTATATAATACACACTATTCTCAAAAAGCATAAATCAACTCCATATGATATAAACATAATATCAAAAAGACGGAAAGACTTGATAACTACACTACCACACACTAATACAAAATTCGCTACTATGCAGTATAATAAACGATCTGCACAATTATATAATAGGGTAAATAGAGTAATATACATATATCCTAAAAAACTACGTGAATGTAAAAAACATATAACCGACTGGATAAAACCACTTACATATAATGAAATTGAGACATTTTTACAAGACGTGAAATAACTACAATTAATCTAGACTTTCACACATTCACATATATTACACACACTCATATAACACACTGCTCACATATATCTGACACCATCATAACACTCTGACATACACACAACACTCATACACACACATACAATGACACACACTAACACGCAACTAACGTAGTATAATGAAAGGCAAACAAAATATATAAATGTAAAAATAATAAACATAAAAACGATACATTATAATGTAACCCACCATACATATAAGATTGTTAAATAAATGTATTTTATTTTTCTTTATTTTTAGATATGAAAGAGCGGCGTCTCCTAACACAGGCATTACTTGCTTAAAGGGAGGCGCCTATCACAAATCAAGGTCATGTAAACTTTATGGTACTAAATAAAGCTTTTTTTGTATTTTTTGTATTTTGTATTTTTGTACTATATTAGCGCGGTGGAAATCCTTGTCGGTGGAACAGATTGCGATCGCGCTTACTCTAGCACATGCTTCAAAAATTGAGCCGCAATTGCAGAGAATCTCATTTACTACTGAGATTGATACTCGTAATAAATTACAACAAGAGCTCATGGCATTTAGCTTTAGAAAAAGAGGACCTCCGAATGGTGAGAAGACTACTCCGATATAATTGTGGCAAGCCGGGTCATATATCTAGTGAATGTCGAGGCAATAGTAGTCGTAACCACACTACTCATACACGCCCTGAGACTTCAGATACCACCTCCACTCAACAGTCGAAGGAAACTGGCGCGCAGAAGAAGACGATTACTCCAACCTGCTTCAAGTGTGGTGAACGGGGCCACATCGCGCCGCGCTGTCCGAGTGCGGATGTCAAGGCCAGCGAAGCACGGACCGAACGACGAGTGGATGTCTGTTCCATCCAGCCAGCTACTGATCAGCTCGTAGATGAAACCGGTGAGAAGTATTAATTCTGTTTTGACTCGGGTGCCGAATGCTCTTTAATAAAACAAGTTCTGTTAGATAGATTTCCAGGTAAACGACAATATAATCCAATAACGCTGGTGGGTATAAGTAACGCGCGCCTTAATTGCAATATCCAGATTCTTTCCACAGTTTCAATTCAGGGTTATTCAGTACAGTTACTATTTCACGTGGTGCCCGATTCGTGGTTTTCTAACGATATAATGATTGGACGGGATCTGCTTACATTAGGGTATTCTATAGAGATTTTTGACACTTATCTTGTTCTTAAAAAGAATAGAGTAGTTTCTATTTGTGAATTAGGTACAAGGGTAAACAATTTTGAAAGCATAGATTGCGACGTGCCTTTTCGTGAGAAAGAGCAATTAATAAGTTTACTAAAAATCATTCTAGTAATTTCGTAGAGGGTACGCCTACTGGTAGGGTTAGCACAGGTCAGCTGGTCATTAAACTAATTGACCCTAATCTCACGGTTCAACGTAGACCCTATAGGTTAAGTCCAGACGAAAGACAAGAAGTACGCCGTCAAATCAAGGAACTTTTGTCCGCTGGCATTATACGTGAGAGTTCTTCCCCTTTCGCGAGCCTAATCATCCTAGTTAAGAAGAAGGACGGTAGCGATAGGCTCTGTGTAGATTACAGGGAATTAAACAGAAATACGGTGCCTGATAGATATCCTTTACCACTTATTTCGGATCAAATACAGCGCTTAGTGGGGGCTAACTATTTTACTTCGTTAGATATGGCTAGCGGCTACCATCAGACATTAGTCGAAGAAAATTCCATAGAACGGACCGCGTTTGTTACACCGGATGGCCAGTTTGAGTATTTGTCAATGCCGTTTGGTCTTCGCAATGCACCATCAGTGTACCAACGTGCCATTAATAAGGCCCTAACTGAGTCATTCGCTGTAGTATACATTGATGATGTAATTATTCCATCGCGAACAGTGTGCGAGGGCATTGAACGATTGCAGCTAGTACTTAAGGCGTTAACTGATGCGGGATTTTCGTTAAATATAAAGAAATGTAGTTTTCTTAAGACGAGGGTAGAATTTTTAGGTTTCGAGGTGTCAGCTGGTGAAATAAGACCAAATCCTCGTAAGGTTCGAGCCCTTACTGAACTCCCACCACCTCAAAACGTTACTCAACTTCGCCAATTTATTGGTTTGGCCTCCTACTTTAGGCAATTTGTATCGGGGTTTTCTCAAAAGGCAGCTCCGCTTTATGGGCTCACATCGGGAAAAGGAAAAATCAATTGGACTCCCCAACTCGAGAAGGTTCGAAAGGATATAATAGACGTTTTGATTAATAAACCTGTATTAATGATCTTTGATCCAAATCTTCCAACCGAGCTGCATACAGATGCCAGCGCTGAAGGTTATGGTGCAATACTAATGCAGCGAGTTGATGGCAAACTGCATGTAGTTGAATATTACAGTCGCCGAACCTCAAGCGCTGAATCAAAATACCACTCATATAAGCTGGAAACGCTTGCAGTGGTAAACGCTGTCAAGCATTTCCGTCATTATTTGCAGGGTAGAAGGTTTACTGTCGTAACTGATTGCAACACCTCGGGTTCACAGGTGGTGGTGTTTCCTGCAAGCGTTTGACTTTGATATCGAGTATAGACTGGGGAAACATATGAGCCACGTAGACTTCTTTTCTCGTAACCCGCTGCCAACCCCAGTGGGTTCATTCATTAGAACCGAACAAAAACGTATTCATTTGACCGCGATTTCAGACCATTGGTTAAAGGCTGAGCAAGAAAAAGATAACGAAATTAATTCAATTGTGACGAAACTTCAGGCAAACGAGCTTAATAGTGATATCGCTAAAACTTATGAAATTAGGCGCGGTCTTCTTTATCGGAAAATTGACAGAAATAATAAGAGCTATTGGTTGCCAATAGTGCCTAGGGAATTTCAGTGGGCTATAATTAACCACGTGCACGAAAGTATCATGCACTTAGGGTGGGACAAAACGCTAGAAAAGGCTTACTGCCACTATTGGTTCCCAAATATGAACAAATACGTACGAAAATTTGTAGAAAATTGCATAACTTGCAGGATGGCAAAGGTTAACTCAGGGAAAGTTCAAGCTGAACTACACCCAATCCCTAAAACTCCAATCCCATGGCATACCATTCACATGGATGCAACAGGTAAACTAAGCGGTAAAAAAAAGATGCAAAAGAGTACGTTTTTGTATCAATAGACGCTTTTACTAAGTACGTAATATTATATCATGCACGCAACATAGACGCAAATAGTGCCATTAAGGCATTAAAATACAATGTATCCTTGTTTGGTGCCCCCACACGCGTTATAGCTGATCAGGGTCGATGTTTTGCTGGAAAAGAGTTTAGGGACTTTTGCAATGCACAAAACGTTAACCTACACCTAGTAGCTACCGGATCAAGCCGCGCAAATGGGCAGGTAGAGCGTGTCATGTCCACATTAAAGAATTTGCTAACGGCTGTTGAGGTAGATAATAATAAGTCATGGCAAGATTCACTGCCTGACATTCAGCTAGCTCTTAACTGTACTATGAGTAGGGTTACAAAGGCAAGTCCTTTAGAATTGTTAATAGGAAAGGTTGCTAGGCCCCTAAACTTAATGTCATTAGAAACAGATGACATAGAAGTTAATTTGAGTCATATTAGAGAGCAAGCGACACAAGCAATACAGACTAACGCTTCTTTGGAGAAAGTTAGATTTGATAAAAGTAAAGCAATGTTAAAAAGATTTCAAGTGGGCGATTATGTGCTCCTTGAAAATCACGAGCGTAATCAAACCAAGCTTGACCCAAAATTTAAAGGCCCTTATAAAGTAGTTGAGCTGTTGGATGGTGACAGATATCTACTGCGGGCCCTTAACTCTAATAGGACGTATAAATACGCACATGATCGTGTACGTGCTATGCCTGAATGTTACGTTCCATTGGAGTTAACTGGTGGATTGGAAATCCCAACCAACCAAATTGAGACAGAAGGTGCCGATGACGGCGATGGTAAGTAATTATGTTTCCTTTCAATGGTATTTTTTTAATCTATGTGACAACGACTAGCCTGTATGGCAATGACTAGCCTGCGTGGCAATGAGTAGGCTGCGTGGCAATGAGTAGCCTGCGTGGCAATGATTAGCCTCTGTGGCAATGACTAACCTGTGTGGCAGCAAATGGCCCGTGTGGCATTGACTGACGTTTGAGACATATTTTGTAGGACCCTATGTTATGTGTGACTTTAACGAAACATTTCGTTGTGTTTGGACTTTAAATTTGTAACCACTGTAAGTTGTGGTATAACATGAGCAAAGGGAGTTGTACAAACTCCTTCCTCAGACGCGTCAACTGTATTCGAACTAGGTTAATTGAAATAAAACACTAGATTTCAAAGTGAACACAAGAAGACAAAAACTTATTATATTCAACTAGCCTAAGTGATTTGTGTGAAGCAAACGATTGCGACTTATAATTTTTCTACTAACGCCATCTATCGAGTTGACAGTTCAACTCTGCGCCGATGGCGCTAGTTCAATACCAATATTCATCTTAACATTCCGCCCACCATGGACAAAACGTGATAAACTGAAACACCGCCCACCTTGGCATAATGTTTTGTCCATAACAAGCCTAAAATAATTAACTTTATTATTATTTTATTTATATTTTAAGTTTAATTACTGACAGGTAACACACATAATTTAGACACAGGTCTTTTAATGTGAGACCCCTTACACTTTAATGTCACGACACGTGTTATCCCGTCCAACCCTGGATGCTTTTCTTCAATAATACCGTAAAGCCAACGGGCAGGCGGTAGGTCGTCCTCCTTTACCAACACAATATCTCCAATAGCTGGTTCTGGAGTTCGATATGCCCACTTATAACGGTTTAGAAACTGTGTCATATACTCATTTGACCAGCGTCGCCAAAAATCTTGAACCATTCGCTGACAATGTTGCCAACGCTTCAAGGTTGATATATTTGATTGCTCATAGTTAAACTCCGGCACAAGTACGAGAGGTTCTCCGACTAAGAAGTGTCCCGGAGTTAATGGTTCTTGGTCTTCACTATTGCTACTTAAAAGGGACATGGGACGGGAATTCAAACAGGCCTCTATTTGCGACAGCACCGTAGCCATCTCTTCATAAGTCAGAGTATTGTTACCGATAATCCTCTTCAGGTGATGTTTTGTCGATTTTATACCGGCTTCCCATAATCCGCCAAAATTGGGAGCGTGAGGTGGTATAAAGTGCCATTTGGTTCCGTTGTCCCCTAACCACTCTGCTATCTCCTTAACAACGCTTGATCTCTCAGCAGTCAGTAAGGCCTTCAATTCCTTTGCAGCTCCGACGAAATTTGTACCGTTATCGCTATAAAGATCTGCACAATATCCACGCCTAGCAACAAATCTCTTAAAGGCTGCTAGGAATCCTTGCGGCGTCAAATCGCTGACAGCCTCGAGGTGTATAGCTCGAGTAGCCATACACACAAACAAACAAATATAACCTTTATAAGCGTGATGTCCTCTGCCTTTGGAAGTCCTAATGTTAATAGGACCAGCATAATCAACGCCCGCTTGATGGAACGGGCGACATGGGGTCACTCTTGCTTTAGGTAGTTGACCCATAAGCTGTTCTGAGTTCTGAGCTGCATGACGAAGACATGTTACGCATTTCCGCACATAAAATTTGCATCGATTTTTAACGTCCAGAACCCAATATTTCGATCGCAAATAATTGACCATCAATTGTGGTCCGCCGTGCAACGTCATCTGGTGTGCGTTAGCTATTAACAAATCGGTAAAATGAGATTTTGCAGGTATTATAATTGGATGTTTTTTATTATGGTCAATTACGGCTCTTTCCAAGCGTCCACCTACTCTAAGAATCTCATCGTGATCGACGAATGGATTAAGCGAGGTAAGTACACTTTTCTTTTCTACCTTTTTTAGTTTATGTAGACTTTCAATCTCTTTATTAAAATGCTGACTTTGACATTGCTTAATACATGTAGTTAATGCCTTATTAAGTTCTTCCGCTGTTAACCACACAGGAAATTTATCAGATTGGCTTTGTTTGCTTTTACACATTTTAATAAATCTTAGACAATACGCGATTACTCTGACCAATTTTCTTAGTGAAGAAAACTTAGTCCATACTGGAAGTTCGTCCTTATTAATTGTTATAAAAATCTTCTTTGCTTTTTCTTCTAGGTCTGTTGTATTTTCTTCACCCTTTCCATAGTCGATCTCCTTATTTTTTAACCATATTGGCCCTTCCAACCACAACTGATTGGAGATTAACTCAGCTGGTTTCATTCCACGCGAAGCGCAATCTGCCGGGTTATCACCTGATCTTACATGCGACCATTGACTCCTATCTACGACGGTTAAGATCTCTGACACTCTATTGGCTACAAATGTTTGCCAATTAGATGGATGTTTACTTAACCAAGCGAGCACCACCGTAGAGTCTGTCCACCCGTGAATATGTTCCTTGGCAATATTCAATACATCAGCAACTTCACTCAATAACTTGGCTAGCAATACCGCTCCGCACAATTCTAAACGCGGTATGGAGATCTGCTTGATTGGTGCAACCTTAGTTTTTGCTGTCACCAATCTTGTATGAACAACACCTTGCTGACTAACCACTCGCATGTACACCACGGCAGCGTAAGCATAATTGGACGCATCACTGAAGCCATGTAGTTCCAAAGCGTCACCGTGAGAGGCTCGTAACCATCTAGGAATACGAAGTTGAACCAGTTGCATGAGTTCATTGCGGTAAGTACACCACTCATTAAATAAAGACGACGGTAACTCGTCATCCCAGTCAATTCCTGATAACCATATTCTTTGTATTAATATTTTTGCTTTTATTATTGCAGGTGCCAGCCAACCCAGCGGATCAAACAACATGGAGATATGAGAAATAACCCTTCTTTTAGTTGCAGGTATTTTCAATGGAGGCAGCTTCACCGTGTACACAAATTCATCGGTGTCTCTACACCAGGTAAGTCCTAATATTTTTATTATTTTGTCTATTTTTAATTCAAAATCTTGTTCTTTTTCTTGATCAGTTTTTATATGCTTTAATAAATCTTTGTTGTTGCTTCTCCATTTCTGCAGTTCAAAACCTCCTCTAGCTAATAATTTCTTCATTTGGTTATAAATTTCTATTCCTTCAGATACAGTTTCGCAGCCAGCCATCAAATCATCCATGTAAAAACCCTGCAGAACAATATCCTTTGCGGCTGGAAACTCTTCCCCTTCATCTTCTGCAATCTGATGCAATGTTCTCACCGCTAAGTATGGCGCCGATGCAGTTCCAAATGTTACCCTTAAAAGGCGTAAATGCTGTATATTTTCCTTACTATCTTGCCGCCACAACAGTCTTTGATAATCTACATCTTCCTTATCAACCATTACTTGCCTATACATTTTGATGATATCTGCAACGATGCAGATCGGGTGCATACGCCACCTCATTACTGTGTGCCGTAAGTCCGCTTGTAAGGTTGGGCCGATCATTAATTCACTATTCAGTGACACACCATTTTTACCTATGCAAGAGGCGTCAAATACCACCCTAACTTTGCTAGTTGTCTTATCCTCTCTTACAACCGCATGGTGCGGCAAATATACTACATCCTTTCGATTGACTTGTTCTGGTGGAATAATTTCCATATGACCCAGATCAAGATACTCGTTTATTACGTCTGAATATTGCCTTTTTAACTCCAAATTTTGAGATAACCGTTTTTCTAAACTAAAAAATCTACGTAATGCGATATCCTTTGTTTGACCATGTACGCAGTTTGGTGTAGCTGCTTTAAAAGGCAATCTGACAATATAACGGCCTGATGAATCTCTTCGTGTTGTTTTCTTATAAAATACTTCACATTCCTTTTCTTCTGCCGTAAAATGTCTTTTCGGCACTGACATTTCCTCTAACTCCCAAAATCTCTTAAGAAGATAATTTGGATCCCTTTCTAACGTTAGATAGTTGAGGCTTGTGCTTTCTTCATTAATATTCTTACTCGGAATTTTGCCAGACAATATCCACCCCAATTCTGTATTTTGTGCTATAAGAGAATCCGGGGGACCCTTACTAAGTCCCTGTTTGAGGACTTTGCTATACACCGAGGAACTTATCAGCATGTCTATTTTTCCTGGTGTATTCCAATTTGGGTCTGCTAGGTTGTATTGTTTAAGTTCAGCCCACAATGGAAACATTATTTTTTGTGAAGGAAGAACTGAGGTTAACTTCTTCTGAACGTAAGCTTTGACTGTTATAGTAAAGTTGGGGTTGTACATTGATTGCAATTTTACGTATACAATATATTTTGAGGTCAATGCACAACCTGCTTCATCTTCTCCTAACCTTAGTGCATAGTTATAACCCTTGTATTTTTTCAGTCCCAGGAGCTGTACTGCTGACTCCGTGATGTACGAGGCTTGGGAACATTGGTCTAGCAACGAGCGCAGAGTTGTCTCTGTGCCCGTGTTGGATTTAACCTTTACTAAGGCCGTGGGTAACAAATCTTGACTGCTAACCGTAGCAGCGCAATTTGTTGCCGTGCTAGTGGTCTCACTTTGGTTGCTATCAACTGATTGCTTGGTTTCTTCTTTATGGTCAGTTGATATTGACACGTCTTTAGAATGGAGTAAAGAGTGATGCTTGCGTTTACATATTCTACATCTGGAAGGTGAATGACAGGCATATACCGCGTGGCCTGGACCGAGACAATTAAAACATAATCCTTTGGATTGGACGAAATTACGACGTGTGGTGACATCTTCGCTACAAATTTTTTTACAATTACCAAGTTTATGATCAGAATTACAAAACACACAAGATATAGCAGCAACATGCAGAGTTTTTACAGGAACATTTTTGGAGACATTAGTTTTAGATCCTTTATTATCTAGAAATTCTAGGGAGCGAAAACGTTGCTCTAAAAACTTTTTAAATTGATCTAATGTGGGTAAATCTTCTGAGACTTCACAGATCTTCGCCTCCCATAATTTCCGGGATTCTGAATCCAATTTCAAACATAAAAGATGTATGACAATAATATCCCACGAATCCACATTTATCCCCAAATTCTTGAGTGCATTCAAACAATCGTTGCTTGTATCCAGTAATTCCCTAAGAGAAGTTGCTGACTCTAACGTAATATTTTTCTGACTTAAGAATCTCTTTAAAATACAATTTGCCATATGTTTTTTATTGTTATAACGATTGTTTAACTGCTCCCAACATATCTTGTAATTAACGTTGCTAATAGGTACATTTCTCAATAGTTGATCAGCCTCCCCAGACAAGTGACTTTTTAGGTACTGCAATCGCTGTACGTCGTCCAACGACTGGTTGTTATGTATTAACGATAAAAATAAGTCACGGAAGCTGACCCACTCGGAATATTGTCCCGAAAATATTGGTAAGGTAATTTTAGGTAGCTTTACATTACAAGTTTTATTATTAGATTTATCATCCGGACTTGACTGTGATACATTTTGTGTTATGTTTAATTTATCAAGTTTAACAAGTAATTCTTTTAATTCTGTTTTATAGTCTAAATAAAGATCCTCTGTTGACTCATAAACTTCTGACGTACAATACTGTGATTTGTCAACATCCTTAAGTTCACTTAGAATTTTGCGGTGGGTTTCAGTGAACGAAGCCCACTGAGTTTCCAAACTTTCTAACCTTACTTCTACATAAGTTTTCGTAAGGCGATCTTTTGGTGACTTTTTATAATTAGCTTTGGCTCGTGTAATAGTTTTTTGTACTTCTAATTGCAATTTATAATAGGATTCCATATTGTTTATATTCAATCAAACTATACAACAGTAAAAAGTCCACCGAAGTTTTGTTGTAGCAATATATTTTAAGTGTAATAGATTATTAAAATTTTACAAGTCCAATGTTTTGAATTTGCTAAGTCACTGAAAATTATCGTTGAATTTTTCTAAGTCTTTTAAAATTGCAACACTTGTAAAAATTTGGGCATGGATTCCCCGTCACTTCACTTTTTCACTATTTTTTCTAAGTCCTAATTCACTGACTTTAAAATTTTCTATGTCCACAAACCACTTGCAAAATTTCTAAGTTAATTATCTCTTGAGAAGAAGGTTCAAACTAGTAAATCAAAAGTACTCACAGTTGTCCAGGCACAATATCACCTCACTTGTAATTCCGTTGTGTGTCCGGTGTCGTCGCCCCCGGCTGCTTACTCGGCTCGTACCCGACGCTCGCCGCTCAGCCACAGCTCAGCACAGCTTCGCTCCGCTGGTCTCCCGCAGGCTGCTGCCACTGGAGGTTTGCGCCCCGAGCAGCGATCCACTGCTCAATCCTGGGTGCGCCGCCGACACTAGGATCTCGGGAACCGACGGGATTACACCAACAAACCGGCACTTCACTGATCACAACCGGCTACGAAGGACCATGTACAAACTCCTTCCTCAGACGCGTCAACTGTATTCGAACTAGGTTAATTGAAATAAAACACTAGATTTCAAAGTGAACACAAGAAGACAAAAATTTATTATATTCAACTAGCCTAAGTGATTTGTGTGAAGCAAACGATTGCGACTTATAATTTTTCTACTAACGCCATCTATCGAGTTGACAGTTCAACTCTGCGCCGATGGCGCTAGTTCAATACCAATATTCATCTTAACAGGAGTCATTTGAGGGGTCAGGGAGACCGAACGGAGTAGACTGTAATGGACTATGTCTTTGGCTTACAGATGAGACCGGCACACACGAGGACGTGTGATAATGCAGGACGGCCGTGACGGCGCGCTGATTATGGATTATTTTTTAATTACAAAGTAGACAATTGTCTTTACAGTTGATTGTTAATCATAACTCAATTTTTCAATGATGTTTAGTTTAAATCGATTAGTTTATCGGTAATACAAAAATTATTATTAAATTATGAGCGGGTAACCCCGAATAGAGTAGTAA
>NW_020800222.1:0-39905 GCF_003590095.1 Trichoplusia ni
AAAATTTGATTTAAGGTCGCTAAGTGTAGGCGGGTTTCGCTTCTTATGCCTTTATTATACAAAAGCCACACGTGCATACAAACAGATTGTTGATTTGTAATTCAAGAATGCAGTTTAGCTCCATATGTTATAGGATTATATTAGGCGCTCCCAAAAGTAGAAGATGGCTATGTGGTCCACTGATGTGACCTACAAATGATTATAGTTTAAATGCTATAGTTTAGATTATTCAACTGGAATTTGATAAATAATAAAATGGACCTAAATTTGAAACGGCATTGCTATTTCCTCTTTTGTCAAAAGTAGTCGTACGTCTTACAGTTATATGACAGTTGGTGCCCAACGGGTGCTAGATGAGTCCGAAGTTGACAGCTGAAGAGTGGTGTAAACAAAAGACTTCCTTTGAAACTTGGAAGAAAGTTGCAAGAGATCAGCATTACTAGAGGAATTTGAAAAAAATGAGGCTTAGAATAGGGATGATGTCAATTTTTTTTTGCAGTTTCCGTCTTGTAGTTTTTTTTGTATGATAATGGACACGTATTTTTTAATTTGTCCCGCTAACATAAATTTACCAAATTACAGTGCATAAAACTTACGCGTGACGTCACGATTGAGTATAAATTTTACTCTATCGTCACGTCTCAAGCCCCCTCTCCTAAACTTTAAAGCAGTTAATCTTTGTCAATTCTAGTTTTTCTGAAAAAGGAAAATATACGTGTCTCATAATTTTCAATTATCTAACTGAGGGACTAATGAGATTTTTTCTTTTTATACCCAGTCATCATCCCTATTGATACAGTTCAAAGGCTAATATAAAAAACAAAACAAAAAAAAAACAGCCATTCAACTGTCCACCACATTATTCTTTCTTTCACATTCTTCAAACACAACTTAATACAATTGGCTTGATATAATTCGAGTGATACTATAATTGGCTTTGCTTTTTAGAATCTAGATCAAGTATTACCTGCTTGCTATAATCAATTTTGCTGTGGCATGCTTACGTAACGAATTATGTCATATAATCGTCTAGCAGTCTAGCTCAAGTGCTAATAAAAGTAATCCTATTAAAAACAATGCCTTAAAGAGCTTTTATAACTTTCGTTCGTAACATGAAATAGCTTTCATTGTTATTTTTATACTTTGTTTTTTTTTCAATTCTCTTTGTCAGCGAACTTCAGGTTTTAAGATCTAAAAGACACCCACATACACCTACTTCTTGTTTCTTTGCACCACCTCTTGGTTGACTGGTAGAGAATCCTTCTGGCATTAAGTCCGCCATTGTACATATTTGCATAAAAAGTATTAAATAAATAAATAAAAGCCTTGTTTTAAGGGGACGCTATACTATTTCCTTATGACAAGATCATATGTTATAACTGTTATAAGTAACAAACGGATAATGTCAGGAATTATTATGATCACTTATTAATCTGACGGGCCTGTTGGTCTAGTGGTTAGTGACCCTGACTGCTATACCGGAGGTCGTGGGTTCGATTCCCGCCCAGGACAAATGTTGTGTGATGAGCATGATCATTTGTTCTGGTGTCTGGGTGTAATTTATCGCTTGGGATCAGATAACCGTGTGTGAGTTGTCCCAGAATATATTATATTATTATATATTTCGCCGTGAACATCGGAAATCGAAGTTATAAGTTTTTTATATTATTCTACGTTGGATGTCCTCTTTAAGTTATCCCTTTATGTCAAGCGTTCAAGGATGCACACAACACGAGCCTTTTTTTACGGTATTATTATTGATTTTAGTGCCTTAGTCTCATCTATACTCTATATATATACTAATATATAAAGCTGAAGAGTTTGTTTTGTTTGTTTGTTTGTTTGTTTGTTTGTTTGTTTGAACGCACTAATCTCAGGAACTACTGGTCCAAATTGAAAAGTTATTTTGTGTTGAATAGACCATTCATCGAGGAAGGCTTTAGGCTATAAAACATCACGCTGCGACTAATAGGAGCGAAGATACAATAAAAAATGTGAAAAAAACAGGGCAATTATAAATCATAACTTATATCTTCTACCCACGGGGACGAAGTCGCGGGCAACAGCTAGTCATTAATATTTCCATTACCATGGCAAGTCTAAACCACGACACATAAAGTAAATACATTTCCCTTATTACCGTTCTTAAGTTTTCGAAACTTAGCGTTGTGAATATAATATTTAATTAAATGTACAACAATAATCTGAAGCCATACATCCGTAATAAATCAGTATATTGGTATTAAAACTAATGGTTTGCGTGCGTGTAAACAAGCGCGACTAATTAAAACGATAGTATTTAACTTTCAATTTTAATTACGGATTATTTGCTTTCTTTGATACGCGTTCTTTTCTGTTATTAATACTGAAGATTTACCCAGGAAGAAGGTGCTTTGCAAAAAGTTTTGTTTTCTAGGTAGGTACATAATTTAGAAAAGAGTTTTGAGATTATTTTTTCCGGGTGGAACATCATCAAATGACTGTCTCGTCCTGGGATTTTGGGGAAGGGAGCGTCAGACTTTTACTGAATACCTCAAACCCACCCATGCCTTACCCTACCTTCTGCTACCCTGTTGCCCTTTTACACCCCAACTGTAAATTCAGTGAGGACGATTCATTCTAAAGACAAGTGTTACGAAGGTTTATTAACTCTTGTGTATTTATCGAGCCTGCCACCGTGTCATCAACTGAAAATGGGCTCGGAACTAAGAGCTCTGTTACTCCCGAAAACAGTCAGGCGATTATTTTTATTATTTTATATTACCATTTAGTTATAATACAATAATAAATAAAAATAATGGACAACCTACTTCTATTTAACCATGACCAACATGTGATGAAAGAACCAAACTATACATATTTTTAAACAAAAAAGTAAAATAAAACTCCATTATTTAAGTGTTCGAAATTATGAAAAACAATCCATCACAATTCGTTACGGGTCAGACGTGTGATGCAAGTGTCCCACTAAATAATTTGCTGACGAATATCTAATTATAAGTATTTTAAAGTTAATTACCTTCTTGCATAGTCGTAATGGATGTCTTTTAAGTACCAGATAAATGGTACTCAATAGAAGGCTGGAGTTACGTGTGCCACTTGTATTTGGAGATGTCTTATTAAAATAAAATTCATGGTTGATATTAGTGTGAAACTTAAGTTATTAAAACTTTAAGGGCCAAGCGATAATTTTAAACAGTAGCTTTAGCGATAATATCGTCAAATACGTATGTACTTATTGATTTATTTACTCTGCGAGTTTACTCAAACGTTGCACATTTTGTAATCTTTGACCCAACACGTCTTGAACCTACGTTTCTGTCTTGTGGATAAGTTTAACATACGTACATATTAATCCTTGTTTAGATTGTGAAAACTCTTCCTTGAGTAAGCAACGTCAATGGCAATATTATAACTATATTCATATCTACTCATTGTTTTAATTCTACAATTCTAAAATTTTATAAATCTACTTGATTAAATGATGCAACGGTATATTCACGCGTATTTGTTAGAATTTAAGATTCAACTCGGACCCAGTCTCTTCATAATTAAGGACTCAAGTTGGATCGGACTCTAGTCGGGCCATCCCGATAAATACGTCTCAGTAAGCCGTTCGTCATGTAATTAAAAAAGACAATTAATGTCACCCTCATAAATATACATTTCAATTGACAAAATGATTTTTTTTGGCGGTAAAAATAAGTAAAGACTGATATTTTTGCCTATTAATAAGTAACAGGAAAAGTGTGAGTCAATCTCGCAAAACTAAAGGTAAGGTACAAATGGGCTTAAGAAAAACTTTTCAAAAAGAATTACCTCACAACCGATTTGTGTACATACCAACGTATGCTTAACGTCAATTTTATTTCTATTTTCATTTGCTTTCACAGCACTAACAGAATTAAACCATCTGTGAATTGAAAGAATTGAACTACCACAGTTTTTAAAACAGGCGGATCTTTAAAGCCGCCGTCCGATTTTGCCCTATAAGTACGACATCCTAAAATACGTTAGGTGTTGACCTTATGTTTAGATAGTACCATGTTCCACTATGCATATACTTGTAGCTATTGGCCTAGAAGTAGTGCGGTCAGCAAAACAATACGGTGCAGGAAGCGTCGGATTTATTACAAGGACGCGAGCGGTCGGCGCGCTTTCACCGCCGCGCCGACTGCGCGTGAGCACCTTTCTATTCGGCGCGCGTCGCTCTATGCGGATCTGTGAGAGGCTCTTCGTACGACATGCTGGACTTGAGAATGGTAAACTTGTTGATCAAATTGTAAGAAGGATTGTGTTAACAAATGTGAAAGATGTTACTGTGTTATTTTTTACAATAAATGAGTTTCCATATGAGTATGGCTTCCAGATAAATGATGAAGATGAACTATGTCTATATTAAAAAACAAAATCTAGCCAACAAAGGAATCGAAGTTGGAAGTTGGAACTAATTAATTGGGGTAAACTTGCCTTGTCTTTAAAGACGTTGGTTTGAAAATATTCAGAATAGATTTCCTCATGAACAGAATCTATAAAGTAAAAGGGTCGCAGTAAAAGTAACGTTTTTGTCTCAAAAGTTAATTTATATAATAACTTATTTTACTGTGTACAAGAATGTACCAAGTTCTCCAAACTAAAGCACCGTATGTCACTCTCAGCCAACATTTATTTTAAAAATATCCTGTACCTAAGGTTAGTCATAATGTTTATATAATCACATAAAAGGTTTTACATAATTTTAGCGTTAGTTGAGCCAGGCATGCGGGAGAAATTGGCAGAGATAAGCTCATTGTTAGATGTTGCCAAATTCCATTTATAATGTTGTAGGTTTATAAACAGTTTTACATAATTAAGCAAGTTAATAAGGTACTTTGAATTAATTAATAGGTTTAGGTAGATAAAAAATCAAGTAAACAAATTAAGGGAAATCCAAAATGCCCGATTTCTTATTCGTGTCCTTTTAATTTAGGCAAGTCTTTAAGAAACTCAAAAGAAATTTGCTATTGGACGATGATCGGCATCCTCATGTGTTGACAAAATTATATAAAAAAAACTAAGAGAGAGAAAAAAAAATAGCAAAAGGTAGGTAATATCAATCCATACTACAAACTTATGCAAGAAGAATTTATTTTAACTTTTAAATCTCATAAAAGTGTATGCAAGTGCAATTCATTCATTGACAAAGAAGGCCGTGCGTAATTACATTTATTGACCACAAAACGCAACTACCAAAAAGATTCGCTACAGTTCGAGCTTCCTGAAAACCAAAAAAAGGGAATAAACAACCATAAAGTAAAGTTTAAAAGTTATGCAATAGATTCCTTTTACAATTTATCTAAAAAGTTACATAAAAAATCTTTTGCACGCAAATCTTACGCATGGGAATGGTTTAAAAATTCCTTAGCGGAACAAGTATTGGTTCGTTCTTACATAATGCAGTCGTAGGTAACTTTGAATTTGATTAATTGGTTTAAATATAAATATGCAAAATAACGTTGTTAAAATCAGTTTGAGATTGAGTGAAAATGTTTAAACATATCAATTAACCTAGTCTTAATGACGTCTGTATAAAATTAGATTACTGTGTCGTGTTTTGGGGGTAAATTTCTTTACATTAGAATCAAATTTACCTTAAAAGTTTTCATTTGAAGACACCAAAACTACGCTTTAGAAACATTAATTACAAGTATTTATGAGCTAAGTCATATCAAGTGTATAGTTTAATTGTGATTTTTTAATGGAAAAGAATCTGAAATCTTTTTAGGGTTAGTCCTTAGGCTTATTCTTAAGCACTGATTGTTTTTGGTACTTTATTACTACTATGAGCAAATAGTATGGTAGGCAATTACTTGATTTTGTAACAAGTGAACTTATTTTGTAATTAAACTACTTACTTCGAACTTTTTACGGCGTAATTGAGTCAACATCATCAGCCTAGAATTTTCCCAACTATGTTGAGGTCGGCTTTCAGTCTAAGATGTCAAAGCTCAGTACCAGTGTTTTAGATAAACAGCTACTAACTGATCTCCTAAATCCAGTTACCAGGGACACATTACCCTTTTCGTAAAAGACTGGTTCACAGAATGTCTTGCTTCTATATTTTTATAAAACCTGGGACTGACAGCTCAACATGCCTTTCAAAACACGGATGAACGCGTTATGACGTCAAGGGACGAACGTATCAACCGTATCTTATCTGTGATTGTTCAACTTGTAGCTTAGCCATGAGCTCCGAAACTGAGTATACCTTCTTAAATACTGCAATGACTACCATGAAAATCTGGTATAATTATGTATTGTATCTATCTTAACGTATAAATTATTCAAAATTCTTCCACGCAATATTAGCCTTAATAATTAACCATAATTACTTAACACACTGTTACATCCCGCGGTACACACGGCCAATCATTTTGCTTTTTTACATAACGCGGTGTCCAATGTAAACGTCCATTATTTTTGTTACATTACTCTTTGGAAACCCTTTCTTTTTGTCGGAATGTTCATCTTTTTAAGGCGAAGTCTTACGAATATTATTTAAAATACGTTACATTAACATTCTTACAAACAGATTATGTTTTTTTTTCTATATGAAAAATGCTAGGCTTGGGAAATGAAATATGAACAGGTCAAATATTTGACCTTTGCAGCGGTTTTAAACCTGAGATTAAAAAAGTATTACGTAGTAGTAGATACAATATTTGAACTGGAATAGTTCGACAATTTGGTGGTTTGAAAAAGTATACCAACATAGGATTATGTCAATAGAGCGTTGCTCTGCAGTAGGACACTAAAAGCATGCTCTTTTTTGTACGTAACCATGTGTATGGTTAAAAAAAATACATATTATTCAATGTCACTTGACTGTTGACTGTCCAGAATGCAGTTACGAGTAACATGAAAATATTTGGAAAAAAAATGTAAAAAGCAACATGATTACAGCGCAACTATTTTTTTTATTCTTAGGTTTAATAAATTGCTTTTAAAATGGGCAACACCTTTAACGGAAGGTATACCAGTTATTCCTAGTAAGTGTGAATTAATATTGGCTATCGACACCTCTCGATAATATTACGTAATTCGAAAATATTTGTTAGAGAAGTACACACGAACTTCTTCACGTGTGTTTGCATTCCGGAGTTTTTCAATATTTTTAAAATGTACTTATAAAAAGGATTAGATAAAAAAAATGTGATCACTGTTCTGATTGTATGTGATACCTACATTAATGAAAAACAATAAAATCTTCCTTTATAATAGCTGTGTGTAATATAAAATATGTTTATAAATTTAAATTAAATTCTATTTTTATTCTTCCAATCCGATTGATCTTTAAGAAGCTAATTTGTAAGCAAATTGCATATTAATTAAAACTTAGAAACTCATTCATAGATTAGCACTTAATGAAATAATGTTTCGAAATGTAAAATAAAATTATTAACAGACAGTGTTAATAATTTTATTTACATTTTTTTTTTCACCTGCTATAATACAAAAAAATCTATTTAGCATCTGAGTCCTGCCGTAAGGAATTAGTTATTATTATTTATTATATTATATTTAAGGAATTTAATCACATGTACCAAGACACGCACACTCAACACACAAATGATTGTCCCACGCGGGATTGAAGCCCTTGATTTGGCGTCGTGGCCTACGTCACTCGGCTACCCATGCAGTCTGGAGATTACATCATTTTGTCGAAAAATTAAATATAAACATAGAAACATCTTGTCAAAATAACATAAAATCAAATTAAAGAATCGGAAAGACTAAGGTAAAGGCTCCTAATACGGCGGTAGTCAAAATCGCTTCCTATTACGGTGGTATTTCTATTTTCGCGTTTTATTCCCGTTTTATCCAGTGTAGGTAGACGAAAACCGAAACTATTTATTCTAAATCTTTTACTTTATGACTTAACTGACATTTGCAATTATAGCACATAGACAACACAACAAAATCAATCAGTCTTTGTAACGTAATCGACGTGAGAGGTGTTTCCATACAAACGCGGAACAACAAAAGTAAATACACAAATATTTAGAAACTAAGTTTTTCGTATTAAGATGCCGTTCGAGTTTGTTCTTTTGTTATTTATAGCATTTTCTTATTATTACACTCATTATTTAAATAGCTTATTTTATATTTGTAAGTCATTTTTTACCAAAAAAATTAAAAATAAAATACCGCCGTAATACGATACATATTTTGAAAATTAATCCTAATACGGTGGTATGACTCCGAAATAGGAAAAGTACTGGTCATGTTTAATTGTTTATAACTTTCAATTGATTAGCTTATTCAATTAGTTTCAAGTTTAGTTGAAATAATTATTAATCACATAACTTAGAAACCATATTCTGTGGTATGTGTTCTTAATTGGAAATCTAGTTAAATATGAAAACTGTCGAGCAAAAAATGTTAGTTTCTTAGAAGAGGCAAAAATGGGAAGGTGTATTTTGATTTATCACAAAACATTTATTTTGTATAAATTTTGACTTGAGTTTTACAAATCTGAGCCAAAAAACTGTTAATGTTTGATTAGGCATTTTTACTCTTTTGTTTATCGAAATATTTATGGGTCAGAATTAGGATTATCGAAAACATGAGTAGTTTTCCTATTACGGCGGTAATTATTTCCAGGTAACTCCGTGTAGGGTTCTAAGATCTCCTATTACGGTTCTATTAATTTATCTATAAATTTAATAAATCTGTAGAAGGGTCAATTCTGTACACTGAAAATATTGAAAAAATAAACAGCAGCGAGTGACCAAACCCAAATATGTGATTAAAATTTATTTTGTCTGTCTGTATGTTCAAGCATCACGATAAAAATAACTGTTCGATTTCGATGAAACTTGGTATAATTATACCTTATTTTTCAGTTTTATCTATAGACGTTGTTTTGTAGAACTGCGGGTGCCGGGGAAAGTGATTTAATCCCTCGAATACTATTGATTCTCAACAATTTTCCATTTGAATTTAAGGGAATACAGTTTCCTGTAGCTTTATGTTACGCCATGACAATAAGCTGTTAGGCCTAACCGTATTTGGGTCCCATACATATTAGATGTCATTGTCAGAGTTACTCAAAATGGAAAAAAAACATTCACCATTAATTTGATTACGCAATTTAATAAAATCAATTTTCAATAAAGGAAAAACTTTTACTAACACATTAATATTATTAAATAAATATTATTTGTACGGAACTTTAATGAATATAAGTTCTGACCCTCCGTATTAGGAGCCGTCTACCGCAGTAATAGGATCAGAGCAAAATTGTACCTCCGTATTAGGGAAAATCGACCAGACTATTTAAATATTTTTTTAAAATAAGAAATATCATCAACAGAATCATAGTCTCAACCGCAATACAAAATATAAATTCCACTTTTAACGATAGAATTTTTTTCCACCTTTAGAAATACCTACAAATGCTTATTTTTGTTTCTTACTTTCAAATGTTGCGAAATACCTCCGTAATAGGTGCTTTTACCTTAACTGAAATGTCTATTTTTCTCAAAGACTTACTGTGCACAATCATTTAGGTAGGTATCAATCCTCATTTACCTTTAACTATACCCAACAAGAAGTGTTATATTCCTCTCTGTAATAAAAAAAATAATAGAACAATTACGTAGTTCTATAACTTGATGTATCGAAACGTGCCTCTAACACCAGTTATCAGCTCATCTGTGAAGAGACCATCAATTTAATTGAATAAAGGAATGTGCGAAGAAGCGGCATTGTTTTTGATATGACACTCAGAAAAGAATACTTTCTCTCTCTCAAATAAATTATTATAATTTTTATTCGATACCGTGTGAACGGAATGGAATTCGATAGCAGCAAAGGAAGAGAACGAAAAATAACTGAATGTAAATAATTGGTTGTAATTTTAAATTTCGAAGCTTAAAGCTATAACAAAAAGGTCGAAAACTTTTTTTGAAGAAGTAACAATAATGATTAAGCGCTGTTTGAGTGTTAAGAAGCGACCAATCAATATCAGGGACTCATGAAAAAGATAATTCTGTTGTTTTTTTAAGCATCTATAGTCCTAAGGAAGGCTTTCCTCGAGGGCTATGTGAAGCTGTCTATTCGAGCGCGATGTATCGTGAGTTCGATCCCCGCGTCGGATAAGCATTTGTAGGCTGAGCACATGGTGTCTTTGTGCATTCAATGTTAGTGATTAAATTCAAAACTTCCGCTTTGAAAAATATCAAAATGTTCAAGACGTGCTACATGAATAAATGGATTTTGATTTTAACATTTCATACATAAGACCTATTCACAGATTTGCTAACTTTTCATATTCATACTTCATACAATTCTGTATCGTATAACTTTAGCACTGGGTTACGAAATAGTCAGTTGAAGTTGGTAACGTCGGGAGGTGGCTGGTGAAAGGATGCCCAGATAACTATTAGTCAGTGTTGCAGTTACGAGTGACTGTTAACTTTACTCTATTTTATAGCCACGGGTCATAGCAGCACATCAAGTATCCATTTTGCAGAACGGTTTTATTGGTCTTTATTTTACACTTATTATGTAATTTTAACAAAATTATGCGTTTAGGTTTTGCCAACGGACTTATTAAACCTAACATACCTTTGAATAGCCCCGGCTAAGGTTTCAGGGACAAGTAGAGTGAGATGCGTTTTAAAAAACAATTGAATACTTTGATCAGAAGTATCTTGTTATACACTGATTTTGTTGCGGACTAAAAAAATATTACAAAGATTTTGGAATCATGTCTATTAAGGGTGTCACTCTTAATGTAAAGGTGAACACGCCATAAAATACTTACTACCCAAGTGTTACTATTTCCATTTCATAATCGGTATTCAGGTAGTCATAATCTAATAACACTTGATCCGACGGAAATCTGAGATCTCAAGCTTGTCGCTCTAATACAGAGTCGTTGAACTAGAAAACAAATTATATAATATTGTTTGTAACTATCGCGTAGTATTCCATATCTTATAAATAAAACATATCATATACAATGGCGATGACGTAACGGTTATGTGTAGGGAAATGCAAATGTAGGTCAACTTTCCAGTGTCCTTGGCTGTTGGATAAGGACATTGCGTCTACACGTACATAATATTGAATAAGGATTGGGTTTGTACTGATTTAGAATATAATTTTTTTAAGAACAATAGCGTACCGAGTTCAAATAATCTATTGAGAATAAGTTGATGACATTTTTGATGGACTAAATGACGAATGACTGGTGTTCAGGATAAATAAAAAAAAACCCTAAATCTTTACATCCATTTTGACGATCTGAGGTAACAAACGAGAAAAAGAAGCAAAATAGAGAAGAATTGAGAACCTCCTCCCTTTTGTAAGTCGGTCGAAAATGTATCGAAACATGATGGCCTGCTTAATTGGATAGATATCTAGTTTTAAAAATGCAGTGAGTATTAGGACGAGCAAAGGATATTACGATATTAAAATACGTAAATGGCATAGTACGGACGTATTAAAATATCTATACTAAGGGTAAGTCGGTTAGATATACTCATTTATTCTAAATCTATTCGGACCTCTGTGTAGGCTTAATTTTGAATATTTAGACATTATGAAGTCTGTATTGACGTCAGAAACGTGAAAACCGAATACGTTAAAATATTACATTTGATAAAAAATCACTTAAATTACGAAAAGATTTGCAATCGTTATAGGTTATATCTAAATTATATTTAAAAACTATGAAATCATGTGTATTTATCGGCTAGTTAGCCATTGGCTAACGGGACGCTTGCCTGCTGCCACGTCAGCTCATGATTAAAGACTCAAGTTCAATATGACACAAGTCAAGCCACATCGGTAAAAACGCGTGAGTGAGCCGTTGTTAAATAAACGACTACAAATCAAAATAATGTTCAATAGTATTCATTGAGAAAAGTACCCTTTCTACTTCCGTATTAAACCCAAAAATAACATAACACAAAACGATATATTTATTCAAAGTAAACAACAACATAATAGGGTCAAAGTGACAATATCTAAGACGGTTACGCAACACATACTTAGATACGTTTCGCTTAGCAATCGGTTTCCACTTACGAAGATTATTAAGTGAGCTGCAAAGGCAACGGTGAAAGGTCCGCGGTCAGACAGACGGACAGCACAATAGGTCTATATGTTGCTATCATTAAATAGGTGGCAATAAGATGACGGCTATTTGTTACTATATTATGTAAGGGAACTATTGTTGCAATCTTTGGTTGATACAGTTTTAGGTGCCGATACGCTAAAAAGGAGAGGGCAATTTTAAGAAGATTTTAGTTGATCTGTATGGGATTGTTCTTAAGTTCATCAGGGGGAGAATTTTGCTCAGCTGTAAGATACTGAATAATATACCTTAACACAACACAAAACAAGTAACATTAAAATGGTCGGATAAACGGGCTTTTCGTTTAATATATGACCTACATATTAATTATAATGATTAGAGAAAGTTATATAGCTTAAGTAAAGCACAGCTTATACTGTTCTGTACTGTAGATGCGTATTATTACATAAATTACACCCAGATATAGAAAAAAATATCTTGATCATCACACAAACATTTTTTTCTAATTGGGAACCGAACCTACGACCTCTGGTATAGCAGTCAGGGCCACCAACCACTAGACCAACTGGCCAGCCATCTTGTGTAAGGTGGACATCGACGTCCACATTCCACAACAATAGACAATTTTGAATTTGGAAATTGGATTGAAAGATTTCTCCGAGTGGCACGGTGGTCTAAAATATGTAGAGTGGGTGGTTTTTGGTGCATTTATTGTTGATAGGTAATAATAAATCTCGGTATCTCGGTAATAATAAAATAACTATGTTAACTCTACACAATGCACAGTTTGGTATGCATTTGGACAATGTTGTTATTTAGTTGCCATAATTATGATGTGATGGTATATTTTAGGTAGATTTTACGAGAATAAATAAATAATTGCATCAGCAAGTCATAGGTACGGCTAGTTATAGCATTCAAGACCTCTTAAACTTAATTTTTTTTTGTGTTACTATAGAGTCGAGTGATTACCGAACGGTGGCCAAAGCTTGGAGTGCGAAACGTAGGAATAGCGAAATATTAAATAAAACACCATTTGTTTCTAAAAGAACTTAGTACAAGACAAAATTGAGTTTGCCTAGCTGTGGGCACATATAATCTGCAAAGCTAAAGCTGACGATGATTATCTTCATTTATAGTCAAATATTAAACCACAATCATTTACCTACTACACAAGTATAAACCTCCCAGCTATAAACATAATGCTTTTCTATAACAATTCCGCTATAATTTAACATAATCTGATGCAACACTTTAAAATGACGTTAAAATTGTTCATCACGATGTTTTGACAGAACTGTGGTTACACACAACACACATCAGTGTTTGAATGTGTATTTAATGTCGTTTACAAGTACACGTATTTTTGAAGGGGTATGCGTACGCGCATACCCCTTTTTGTAATGTCATTTTTTGATGATGCGGCGTGATGGTATAACTTTATTCTTTCGGTATACATATCTACTTATTTTTTCAGAATATTTTAATCCACTTCGAGATATGTGTTTCTTGCATTTTCTTTCACTGCTTTAGATTCGCGGCGTCCCTGGTGCAGGTCGTTATTATATCGTCCTTATTATATCCGGTTATTTATTACCTTTCCTTTGGCCTTCAATAAATCAAGAGCCATTGCAATTAATTGCAGGACTCGAACATGCTAAACTTTAATTTAAAAATGTTCATTGCATTGTGACACGTCTTACGCTAGTGTTTTCCTCTATAAAGCCAGGATTCCGTAATGTCAAGCCAACATAACATTACGTCTCCATCGTGAATCTTAGCTAAATCTAGCTTAAGCTAATAAACTTTTATGATATAATCTTGCTCTACCAAATAAGAAACTATTTTAAGAGCCTCCAACACTTGGCCCCCAAGATACAAGCTTCAGCTTAGTTTGGGGACCACTGTTGATGAATGTTATAAAAATTATAACTGTGAAACAATAAATTATTCTTATTCTTAAACACTAACTAAGTTAACCCAAATATTATAAATATTGTAGTCCGCATATGTTGCCTCTCTTTTCGTAAGCTCCCTTCATATATATTTACGCAACATTTTGAAACTAATGATGGCACTATAAACCATGATTTCATGTGTTTTGCTTCATTACCATACTCTCAAATTTATGGGATCATACGATTTGACACACGTCTGTTTCCATTGTCCAAGTAGCTACATTCTGTCGCAAGATCTAATAGATTTTTAATGAAAATGATATATAGCATGTTTTAAATGAAATTAGGTGTTTAAAACATACAATGGTATAAATCTCCAAGTATGATTATTTCGTAATTTACAAGTAGTTGAAATTAATTGTCTTCATATTACTCTTTACTTTCTCATAGGTTCTGAATTAGACTATAATTTATTTAGCTGTACTGTTTTCTACCTTTAAAAGTACTACATTTATTAACTTCTACCATTGGTCTTCCTATACAAGAAACTTGGCAGCATTATCACTTGGTAAACCAATCACGGCAATAAACAAAAAACACATACAAGTATACAACTTCATAAGTTTGTAATGGACACACGCACTCGTCACATGTAGAGATACAACAATTATAATTAATACAGCGCCACGCACGTAGTTTCGTGTCAAAACCGTTAATTAATTATTATTCCAATCATCTCACCTTTGGCTTAATGAGAGATTAAAACAACACACACGATACATACGGTAGAATTTTGTGAACGGACGCGACATTAATTTGTTTTTTTTATACGACCCCCAAACTTTGTAATTTAATCCCCGTGTGGCAGGAGTTTCACAAAAATTCAAGTCACTAAGACACCCAGACTCAGGACAATCATTGGTGGATCACACAAACGCTTGTCCTACGCTCGGATCGCTCCCGCGACACGTAAAGCTGTTATCCGTATTAGGCTACAATACCAGTAGTTTGACTGGCCTTTGGTCCACTGATTAGTCGCTCTGACTACTATACAGAAACTCATGGGTTCAATTCCTACGCAGGGCTAATGTTAGTGTGATAAACATGATCATTTTGTTCTATATCCGGGTGTAAATTATGCATATTATGTATGTAGGTATTTATAAATATTGTTTGAAATTGTAGAGTTACCGTCCAATATTTTAAGCCGTATATTTACCGTAACATTTTTTCAGTTCACAGCGATCGGCGAAAATTATGGCCAGGTTAATTTGCATTTGCCTAAAGTTACAAAATATTTATGTAACTATGGATAATTGATGTTTTGTAATTACCTAATATGTTAAAGATATAAATTTTGTAATTATTGCTAAAACAGTTTTACCTAATTGCGATACTGTCAACATATTTTTTGTATAAATTAAATATATGTATTTATTTTGAGTAAGAACTTTAAACCATTAAGTTTTACTATGCACTTAAGAGCTATTTATATACTTAGCTTCTGTTAAAGCCTTGTTGTTTTTGCCTTTAGCTTTGTAAATTTGTTATAAACTTTTGTATATAGAATAATAAAAAAATAAATACATCACTTACATATTTAATGCAGACTACATATTAGCAGACGATTTAAATAAACTTTCCTCTATAAAAAAAAACTTAAATTGCCCCCAGTTACATTGCTATAGGCGCTAGTCCTAATACTAAACGCTAAAATGTTTAAAAATGGCAATTCCTTTTTCCAAGTCCCGTGACTTTGAGATTTGTCATTTTCATATATTCAAGCGTTTTCTATCATCAATTACGACTCTAAGTCTAAAGACTTTAAGTTGAAGAAGAAAGACGTTATCCTATGCCGTGTGTCTCTGCCTCACTTCAACTGCATCGGTCTTTGTTTAAGATGATACCAAGCCTATAACCAGGACGACACACATAACCGTACATTATTACATCACCCAATTATATTGGACCAAACGATTCACCTCAGTGAACTGTAACACATAGAACTTAGCTTATTTACATAATATGTTGAATCTATGGCGCTATGATCAGAAAGACGAGCCTATTGGCTAACAGTGAACGTGGACGGACGAAATTGCAACATTTTATACCGAGTATTTGTAATTGAAATATATGATAAAGATGGTACATAATATGTGTATCATATACAGACGTCAGATAGGTCGAGAATATTGCAAAAGTGTTTTTAATTTAATTGGTTTTCTATAAAAGGAGAGTACCTTCTTGGTTACAAATAGAGTTGTACCCTAATAGGTTCAGCTGCCTGCAAAGAACGAAGTCTATACGAATGAGAAAAAAAAGAGGATAAAAATTTTAGGATTATTTTTGGATCTCGTAAGTAAGCATTACTGAAACAATAGTAATTCAGGCGAAAGGAGCTTAATCGAGGCTGCGATTCAGGTATTAAATACCAATTAGTGCTTAGTTATTTACTTTCAGATCTTTGAAGCATATATTATTGGAGCTTAAGTGATGAACTTTTTGTAAATATATTGCTAATGTTGACTTATCAAACTGTCTAAACGAATACCTAAATTAGATTTTAATTAGTTTTTTTGGATTCTGCAAATAATTCCTAAAAACTTTACCCTATCGTTGAAAGTATATTTGCTAACTGTGAATCTGTGACTTTTTGACTCGGTTGACGGAGTCGGTTTAAAAACCTTAATGTGTTAAGCGGCGACCTTCGCGAAATTTAAGACACATAATTTTGAACATCTTGTATTGGGACCAAACCTATAATCTAATGCTAATTCAAAGTACTAAGTTTACTATTCAATAGGTCATTAAGTTCTAGTTTGCCAGTTGCCAGTTCATTTAGCAAGTGATCGATTTATATGCCATTGAGGATCGTGATCTGATAATAGAGGTAAAGTTATATTGATACCTTAGTAGTAGGTGTTTAAAGAATCATTATTTCTTCATTTATCTTAATTTTGCAAATAAAACCAATATCGAAGTTTATGGATCCATGGATCTCCTTTGTATTAGGAGCAGTAAAAATCTAGTCATAAAAACAATCTCTGTAAAACGAGCGGACTAGCAAGCTTACATGAGCAATCCCGTGCCTTCGAAAATGGTAGAGTCCAGATTTTTTTTTCACGGTAGTTCGTCGTGTTGCCGTGGTCTCAAGGGATGAATGAAGCACTCCGGTGGTTTTAGCTGATAAGAGTCCGGCAAACCTCTTCGGCTTCCTCAGGGCAGAGAAAGTCCATAAGGATTTCCCCTAGCAAAAATGTGATGTATTTTTGCTGGGGGAAATCCTTTCTAGACAAGCGCTGTGTATTAAAATTTCATATGAAATAATATAATTTTCGCATACCGTTGTACAAACAACTACCGCCAGCTGTTTCATCAACAGGTGAATGTGTTGCGCACGCGCAGACAAGCTGTTTTGTAGAGTCGGCTACACGTTATTAATAACAATAAATTACGTGCATCAATCTTATGGGTGCTAGACCGTCAAGTCAATTTAAGTCGCCTGTGTGTCTCAAATTGATACTTGAAGGTGGAATAAATAGCTGTATTCTCAAAGGACAGTTCACTAAGTGATGTTCCGGAATGTCTGTTTGACTCTACATTATTACACTTTAAGTAGTTACACAGCGGACAGCATGACTTGACGACTTTAACTGAGTATTATAATAATGCCAGCCTATATACATCCCACTGCTGGGCACAGGCCTCTTCCTGTACAGGACAGGATTGATCAGCACGCTACCTCACTGGGGGTTGGCGATTTCAGATTCCAATACTTGGAATTCAGGTGTCCTCATATTCTCCTTCACCATTAGTCGGTAAAAGTCACATCAAATTGTTACTTTGCCTGCGTTGGGTCGGAACTTCGCCCGGTGCATACGAATCCATTAATATAACCGCAAGGCCGCAACGACTTTTTTGTGTCGTTACAGACTAAAAATAAATAAACCAACATTACATTTCGTGTATTCCTAAATTACATTAATTTATTGTTCTAGCTTTTGTTTTACTTATAAAAAAATTACTAAATGGTGGTTATGAGAGCGGAGAAAAAATCCTCTTTTTGTTTGCAAAAATGTTGTTTGTTAATCATGAAAGATTTATGTAGATATGAAAATATTTTAGTCTCTTATAAGATTTATGAGATAAGTATTTAATTTATACAATATTTGCTATATTAATTATTAATTCATTATAATGCATTCAAATATTAATTAATATTATAATCATTTAGTAAAATGTTGGTTTTTTCGTATTATGCGGTTTTTTACAGATTCTGTTGCATTCTGATTTATATACGAGTAGAAAAAAATAGAAATTAATATCTAAAATCCATCGATGACTAACTACCACACTGACTTACATGCAAGGACAACCGAGATGTTTAGGTCATCACGCCAACATCTCGGCTGATTTGTGGGTTTGATCCCCGCATAGGATACACGTGGATTGAACCCGTAACACGTCGTTTATGTACTCGCAAGCATTTGTGTGATCCACGAGTGTTTGTCCTGAGTCTGGGTGTCATTGTAACTGTGACTTGAATGATTGTGAAACCTCCAGCGACACAATGATTGAATACATAGACCGGGAGTCGTAATAAAAAAAAGAAAACAATGTATATTGTTGTAATTTCACGTTTCGTTAAGCTACATGTTCGCTTAGCTTAACTTAGAATTTAACCTGAGAAATCGGATCCTAACCAAGTTGATCAGGATTATGTGTGCTAAGTTCATGACCTTGACCATAAGTTATTGTCATTACCGGGTAGAGTAATGTGGGAAGTGGAATTGAAATTGGATAGCCACAGGTTCAAGTTCTGTGGTGCATTAATATTAGTTGTATCTTTCTGTGTGTGTGTGTGATAATATAATATGTGTTTTATCTGTGTAAGATACCTATGTGTAGGTATTTACTATATAAAGGCTACAGTTACTTGAATAAGAGGCGATTGCAAAAAGGTTTAATAAAAAAAAACTTAATCCAATTCGTTTTAAAATACGTTTGGAAGTTTCTTAATATCTGTTTCAATATTCTTCAGGTGCAAGTGTCGTTTTTTAAGATTACAATTTATTTTTGAATCCGCATCAAACTTCTGACTGTACCTACAAACAGAAAAATATCTTCTGAAAAAATTATGGCTCATAAGACACACGGCTGCTTGGTGACAGACGGTATTAGATAGCGAAGTAATTAAAACAGTTCAATATCTTCAATACGGAAATTATGTAAACAAGTACGATCCCTTGCTTATGCCATACTTGTATGATATTTGTATGGTTGTATGACGTTTGTATGGTCTTTCTAAAGATGTAATCACGCGGGTCAATTGACGTATTGGCTAACAGATGTTACTTTAGATAGACTTTATAATATTCGTTCATAGAGTAAGCGGTAGATATGACCTTGGCATTTTCTTATATGCTAGTTTAATTTAAATTGGTGATGATCTTATACAAATAAAGTAATTCAGTCAATCTTACTACTTCTTAAAAATATTTTTTAAACTCAACTACTGTACTGTGAAATAAATATTGACGTCAAGCGACAGTTTTTACGGTCATAAATTTCTTGTTGAGTGACGAATAAATTTGAGGATAGACCCACATATTTGTTTGCCGCCCAACTGATTTGTTTGTATGTAGCCTAATTGTACAAAATTCTCACTATCAAGAATTTCACTTGCACTTAACTTGCTGAATCGCAATCTTTATTTATATCTGGATGCCTATTTGGGTTTTTTTTGTTATGACGGCTACAGAATTAATCTTCACGTTTCAGGAGATGTAAGCTGGGGACAATCGGACAGTTAGCAAATCCTCAGTGATAGGATTCCCTGAGAAGAGTGAAAACACAACAAATTAATCAGATAAATATATTTTGCTTAACAGTTTACTTGATAACATATTTACGTAATTGTACATCTGCTCTTTAATTAGAATTGCCAATTAACAATTTGGTAAGCTACCGACAATCCTGGGAAGCGAATTTTGCAAGTTTTGCGTTCAATTGATTAAGTTACTAAACAGTACATCTTTAACAAGTAGCAATAAAAATGTTAGACGGTTACTTTACAAGGCTGTTCAATCTAGTTTTTGATGATCTATGGCTAAATAAGACCTATTAGAAGAGAATGCTTGTCCTGAGTGTGGGTTTCTTTAGGCAAATGACTTGTATGTTTGTGAAACCCAATGCGACACAAGGATTAAGAACCTTAAGGCGGTAAGTTATTTCTATGAGTAATATTAATTTCTTTCAGGTATAATTCACTGATTTGGCTGTTAGTTTAGTGGTCTTGATTACTATATTGAAAGTTGTGGGTTCGATTCCCATTCAAGCTAAAAGTTTGTTTTCTGTTTCTAAATGTAATTTATCGACAATACGTATGTATTTAGAAATACATAAGTGACTTTATGAGTTGCCTAGTACTCATAATACAAGCTTTAATTCGTTTGACACTAGATGGCGTTGTGTGATAAAATTTTTATTAATTAATTACGACTTCGCGTATCTGTTTTTTAATCTATGTCGTGCCAAATATGGTACGTACATATATTCTAGTAGATTATGCGATGCCACGTCCCTTCTTATATGAACTAGTGAACTCGATCGAGTTCATAGCACTCGCGTTTGTATGTCGGTACGAAATTGGATATCGTTAATGTATGTTTTAAATGCTTTTAGAATTCAAATTGAATGTTGTATTCATTTATACTGGTTTTGTAATGCTGCTCTGTGACCCTTGCGTTTGTGGAAGGTTTAAGGCGCAGTTGCAGTTAGTAAGTGTCTTTATTTTTAGGGTGTGTTCTATCTGATGGAGGGGAAAGAAGGGAAGTGGAGTCGGGTGTAGAGATCGTGAATTAGCCGATGAAAGTTCGTTCTTTCAGAATGAGTTCAAAGGAATTGGATTTGCGACACTGAGATTGACCACAAATTTATAAGTCACCTAACTAAACAATAACCTAAACAACCGTTGCTTCCAGGGCCGGATCTAGGGGTCCAGGGGCCCCGAGGCAACAAGGGAGTGGGGGCCCCTTGGTTCAAATCTTTTTTTTAGATGCCTACTTTGATGGTGGGCCCCTGGTCATAGTGGGCCCCTAGGCACTGGCCTAAAGTGCCTTATGGATAATACGGCACTGGTTGCTTCAAGTCGAACTTTATTTATTGCATTTGTTTGTCTTAACGGCAGCAGAAATACATGACCTATGAAAATTTCAATTGCCTTGCTATCACGCTTCATGGAAAACAGCCTGGCGACAGATAGACAGAAATGTGAGAATCAGTAGTGGGGTTCCGTTTTTCCCTTTAAGTACGACGACACCTTAAATAAAGAAAAATAGAGAAATATCTACCTTAAGTATATTACTTTTAACACCACTATTAAAACCTTTTTGTTATAATATGGACGAATTGATAAAGGTTGATTAACCGAAGAGTAGGTACATTAGAAAGTAAAATCAACATCAATTGAGAGTTTCGAAGAGTTTTGCGGTTTCCATTTATTGATTAATTGCTAAGATAATAAAAGATTCGAATGTTGATTAAAGTTTTTATATTCAATTAAAACTGTTACATCTTTACTGAGTTACTGTATTTATGTTTCGAAGCGAATGTTCTTAGTTTTTGTGACGTAACTAGACAGAAGTATTGTACATAAATTTAAAAGGACCGAATTTAAATTTATTTCGTGATAAGCTTCTTATATATTTATGCAGTTCGCCTAAGCTAAGATTTTCATTGATTCACCTTAGTAATAGTCATCCTAAATGAGAGAATTTCCATTTTTTATCCTAAAGTAGATCATAATATTGTACTATTTTTTGAGTGAAAATTAAACGAGAGAGACAATACTGTTTTTCTTATCATTTACTAGCTAATTCTAATCTGATGAATCTGCTCTGTCCAAACGCACATAATATATACCTATTATTAAAATCAGTCCAGCCGTTTAGGAGGAATTCATTATCATACATACGTGCAGTATAATTACATATATAAAACATTGGACCACCTCTGAAGGAATAATATAGAGAGAGAAAGAGAAAGAGCCCATAAAGAGAAAAAAAAGATATTATTTAGAATTCATCTTCAAATCTGTCAAAAGATACGCAAAAAGGGGAGACCGTAATTCTAAGATTAATATAATGTTGATGAAGTAACATCTAGTCCGTCATTAGACTATTCACTCAACCTATGATTTACAGAAACTAAGTCAGATGTATGTATATATGTAAATTTCGCGCTGCGATGTCATAATTGTTTGAGGACATTATTCGAGACCACCTAGCTAGTTATTAGTAGTAGGCATTATTTATTAATGAGAGAAGTATTTTTTTTCAGTAACTTTTGAGGTCTGATTTCTTCCGATGTTAGAATAACAAAATATATAAATTTTCTGTAAGAATAATGTCTACACTCATTCACTTGATTTAATTTGAGGATTGAAACTTAGCCATTATTATAATAAAGACTTAATATACTTACTGTTCGTCAGTAAAAATTGACCCAAAGTCAAGTATTACCGAATCCGTTATTGGATTATCCACAATCCGCACAACACAATTTAAATAATTGTACAACATTATTATTTGGAATTGTAAAACGTAATGCAATATTGTACCATTTATATGCGTTGCAATAGTGACAGGTGATTGCAAGACTTATTACGAGCCTCGTATGAACATAACACTACAACTATTAAATCAAAGATACCGTTATCGACACCGCATTCATTTTCAACGAAAGTAAATAAAAATATTTTAAAAATTTTGTTTTTATTTTTGATAAAAGGCCTGTTGTTTATTGGGGTTTTATTGGATTTATTGGGTTGTTTATTAGGTACTCGCAAAGCGTTTGGTCGACTCTACTCATGATCAGAGGGCGGAGTTTTTGCTTGATGAATTAGCATTGCCATACAACGTGTTCATGCAGCCACCCTTCTGGGCATATTTACCGACTTTGGCCGGGATGAAGATGTCTTTTATGACGCTCTTTACTGTGCCCAGGGGACCTACCATCTCCCATAAACGTAAGGCTATTTAAATTGCAGTAGAGAGACAGCACTCAATGCCTTGTATTTCGTTATCCTGCTTACACAGGCTCAAAAATATTTCTTTATGTATTAGTCTCCTTAATCGTGTCACACGCTAATGTAATCAAAGCCTTTCATTATTACACCAAGTTATAAGCAGTTAATAAACTGCGATCTTAACTAATTGGCGATAGATAGGCGTTGCGATAAACTTTGCGAAATGGTCACTAATTGAATAGTTATACCAGTTTTATTAGAAGAATAAAGCTAGATAATTATTTTGAAAGGAGTTTTATCACAGTATTGCAATAATACTATGATATGATCTACTTGGTCTATGGTGGTGGTAAAGAAAAGTAGGAAGGAAAGTTTTTTTTTAAACGACTGCCAAACTAAGGAATTCAATCCTCGTGTCGCGGGGGGTTAACAAATATACAACTCACATGCAATAAGACACCCAGACTCAGAACAAGCATTCGTGGATCACACAAATCCTTGTCCTACGCGGGGATCGAACCCTCGACACGACGCGCACAGTGGGTTTGGCGACCTCAACCACTCAGCTATCCGTGCAGATAGTTAATGATGATATTATTTTTCACATCAGATCATTCTCGTAGCATTTTGGATTACAAGCCATCAGATGATGTATAAACGAGCAAGAAAATTTAAAAACTAAACTACGTTCCCCTTTATTTGCGTTCCAATGCCAAAATGTATGTTGTAAACATATGTAAGTGTATATACAGATCAGCATTTCCTAAATTTCTTAACACATATCGTGCCAAGGTTGCCAATCATCACGATCGTTATAAATAACTGTTTATTTACAGCGTACAGCATCTTCGTTTAATGACCACACTTTAAAGGCTCATTCAGACGTGGAAATTTATTGCGCTACATTTTATTGCGATATTGACTGCACGGATAGGACTGGTTGAAGTCACCATGCATATGCACGATGTGTCGCGGGTTATAGCTTTAATAGTTTGTGATAACTACGAATACTTGTCCAGAGTGTCCTACTCCTTTATGCATGGTGTTTCAATATCTGTTAAGCCCCCCAGTGACAAAAGAATTAAATAATTTAGTTGTTAATTTAAAATACAAGTTATAAAAAATACATAATAAGAGAAAAAAAATTTTATGTCCAACAGAACTGTCCGCAGATAGCTTGTCTGTTGAATGTAGGAAACTGAAATATTGCCTGGAATGAAACATCACCTTTGATGACAAACAACTTAAAGCGATAGGTCTTAAAGTAATATTGTTACAACGATAGGCCCTCAGGGGTGCGCGGTTCTACAATCTCAATAGTCATTCTTTATTTGCACTCCACAATGTATACATTTGGTCTTGACAAAATAAACTTAAGTGTAACAATCGTGGACCCTGTCGGGCACGGCAAAGTAGGAGAGAGGCCAATTCCCGCTTACTCGATATTTCTTGCCTCGTCTAAATAGGCCTTAATTGAAGAGTACGAGGTTACTTTTCAATATAAAATTAAATCAGTGATGTAACTAAAGCCGCGGACGGTAAGTCCCTTTGAATTGAATATTATAATGTATGTAATTATTAATTTCACGCTCATCCTATTGCTCATGAGTGATATGAGAATTACTAATCTTGCGATAGTTTTGCAATTAAAAGTATATTAGAACTTTAATTTGTAAGTGTTTGTCAAGGATTTATAGTTAGTTCCATACTTGTACTTGTTATTCCTACATAATTACTTCTTCCAGCATTTATGCAACCTATACATTTATATACATCTGTCTTATTTCAGTTGTGTATTAGGTTCATAATCATTTAAACATACTATTTTAGTCTTATGTCATTATCTTATTTCTAAATAGATGTTTCAAAAGACTTCAAGGAAATGAAAAAGAAATGTAGGTATGAAAGATAGATGTTGTCTGATTGTCAGACCAACACATTATGCACACAAAATTCCATGAGAATCGGCAAAGCCGTTTCGGAGGAGTTTAATGACGTACACCGTGACACGAGATAGATAGACAATGAAATGTGTTCAGAAGTCTGCTAACACAGCAAAAACTCCATCAAAATATAAGAATAGGACCATCTGTGTTCAGTGTGTCGTAAAACACTATGTTAAATTACATATTACAAACTTAATAAATATGTATTCCAAAAAGTAAAATATAAAGAAGAAAACATTTAAATTATACGTTACGTTGAAATAACTAAGTCGGTACGCCACGACTGTTATAGAATGTTGGCAAATTCGATTGTGAAATAGTTGGAGAGAAAATCGATATTTATGAATCGATAAACGATCGATGAGTACGATTTGGCCATCTACCAAAGTGCACGCCAGTAAGTGGTAGTTAACTATGGGAGGCCTTTTATAATGGTTGCTTTCAAGTTATGATACGTTGTGTGACGAAAACTATAATAATCGAATCGGATTTCTTTTGTACCCTAATGGTTGGACTTTTTTTGTCTCGCTACTTAATTCAATAGGTGATAGAGATGATGATAACATATATTATGTTGAAACAAATGTTGACAATATCTGGAGATTGAAGGCGAAAACAATCATTTTATTATTTGAAGTATTTATTTTTTATTCAAAGTCGCTTGTCAATTGATTCGCCCTGTTTGTAATATCTTATAATTACTGGTATGTTTGAAAATGTAAGTTTTCTTATTATTTTTAAAATAAATGGGTAAACATCGCAGTTATTTACTGGTTGAAGGCGTCAAACATTTTTACCCAAAGTTAATATAATATTAAATGATGCGCAGTGACTCTGTCCTTCATTAACATAACATATTTTTCCGATTTAAGAAAGCAATTAGCTATTTAGTGCACAAACGTATTCTATTAAGCTGAGTGCCGTAAAGTCAGTTTACATTTCTTTGGATAAATAATAGCCAGGCTTAAATTGATTTCATTTATTACAACAAAGACTTTAGACTAGCAATAAATTATATTAAGTTATACTTTTAACAATATACTTTTTCTTAAAATACACAAAGTCGGGACAAAATTTAACTCAATGGTCAATAGGGAATATAATTTTTCACGCCACAGTGACGTAGGCACGACAATCTTTTAACCGACTGAGAAAATAAAAATTCAAGAATCCATCCGAAAGTTCATTGTACGAAAACAGTTTTTCTTAGAAATAGCTCTCAGGTATTTTAAATATATCAAAACATCACTTTATACATTTAAGACGTGACCTGTATATGCCACTAAATCCATATTTAGAATCTGTACTGGGGTGGCTAAAACTTAAGCGATTTTACTAGTAAGCGGTGTAGACGGCGGTAAAATACTTGTTTTGGCCGACTCTGGAGGACATTCCGAACCCGAAGATGACGCCGAACCAGAACATCTAGGATTAATACGGTTCCGTTTTGATCGACAGTCGGCAAGATAGGAATTACCTGCGCCACCTCCCGAACAAGAGGATTTTCCTTTAATACGATTCCGCTTGGATCGACAATCGGCAAGGTAAGAATTACCTGCACCACCTTTGGAGTCCTTAGCGGAACAAGAGCATCTTCCTTTAATACGGTTCCGCTGTGTTCGACAATCGGCAAGATACCTATCTTGCCGATTCTCACACGACTCAGAACATTTGCCTTTAATCCTATTCCGCGGTGTTCGACAATCCGCAAGGTAAGATTCACCTGTAACACCTTTATTCCTTTCTTCCATACCACGCGTCACAGGTTTAATACGATTCCGCTGTGATCGACAATCTGCAAGATATCTATCTTGCCGCTTCTCACACGACTCAGAACATTTGCCTTTAATTCTATTCCGCCGTGATCGACAATCCGCAAGGTAAGATTCACCTGTAACACCTTTATTCCTCTCTTCCATACCACGGGTCACAGGCTGAATACGATACCGCCGTGATCGACAATCGGCAAGATACCTATCTTGCCGATTTTCACACGACTCAGAACATTTACCTTTAATCCTATTCCGCGGTGTTCGACAATCCGCAAGGTAGGATTCACCTGTAACACCCTTATTTCTGTCCTCCAAACTACGGGGTTTACCTATTATACGATTGCGCCGTGATCGACAATCGGCAAGATAGGAATCATCTACCCCAGCTTTAGATTTTTCACGTGAAGGAGGACACCTTCCTTTAACACGGTTCCGCTGTGATCGACAGTCAGCAAGATAAGAAAAACCTTTACCACCTTGGCAGGCATCACTTTTGGCAGAAGACGATTTGTCATTAGTTTTGTTAGGACACGTCTTGAAGCTTGATGGTGATGACGTAGGTGTACATGTAGAGTCTGAACCTGCACCTCCCGTTCCCGTTCCACTTGCCGTCGAAGGAAAGTTTGCAGGGAGCAATTTTCCACCAGTTTTTCCAGATCCTGGAGGACCCTTTAAGTCAGGAATCGGAAACGGATGAATGAATGGAGATGAACAAGTAGCTGTTGAAGCGGTACCTCCTCTCCCAGTTTTACCAGCCCCCGGGGGACAGTTTGCAGGAGGTAATTTCTCACTAGTTTTGCCAGATCCTGCAGGACACCCTGAAGGTGGACTAGGTGGTCCATTAGCACTCTGACTGGGCTTACTGGCTTCCGATGCACGACAAGGAGTTGGAACAGTTTTAGCAGTTTTATCGTTCCCTGATGGACACTTAGAAGCACTGAATCGAGCCGAAACTGAGAAAAAAGTTTCTTTTGCACGAAAACTAAAGTCCTTTTGCGAATACATTATATTAGCAGGCGTGTGATACGACCTCAAATTGCCTTTTAAACCATCACATCCATTCATCGGTTTTGAAGCACAATCCCGTATTTTTTTTGATTGAGGAGGAATCGTAGCTTGTTTTGTAACCTTATTTAACTGAATATTCAGTGGAGTCGATGGTTTCGAAGGGCACGGTCCTTTCAAATTCGCTCCCGCTCGAACAGGGGTTGTGTTCCTCTTGCGTCGACACGAAGTCTTTTTTGAGGTTTTGTTTTTAACAACACAATTTTTCACAGAACTGGTCTTCTGTAACGTATTTTTTAATCCATACGGTTTCGACTTTAAAGAAGTTCCTTTGCTCACGCTTATACAAGCTTGCTTAAACTTGCGTTTGAATGTCACCTGAAATAAAAAATAAAAAAATCAACTGTAAGTAATCTCTTTTATGAAAATCCTTTGTTACACATGAAGACAGAATAACACAAAGTGATATATAATAAAATTGATTTTCATTTGTCATCAAAATACCAATTAGGTCCATGCGGTTGATATAAGATCAGGGTGAATGGAATCTTGATAATCTGTTGATGATATAATTTTAAATTGTAACGTTTATGTCATATCAATAGCACATTTCATCGTATGTTGTTATTGAAAATTCCAGCATTACACACGTAGCATTTGTTAAAAATAAACGATTTTGTTTTATGTGAAAACTCTAAAAACTTGTAAGCTTACGGGGTTCATTATCAAGTTAGTCTGTAACATGATATCTGAAAACTTATAAACTAATAAAATAATATAGTATTAACGAAGAATATCCTTAACTTTAACAATGCAAGCCAAACATGGCAAAAAACGTGTGGCTTCGTTAAAAGATAATCCCATTAAATTAAGAAAAAGAACATTCCTGGTGCAAAACTATTATGAAAATATTATTCTACTCAGAAACACTATGGGTATTACAAATCTTAGGATATTAGAATTAAATATTAGAACATATGGTATATTAGAACTCCGATGTGAAAGCCTGTACACCGAATTCTTATAGATGTATAGAATCCAACTTGTGAGGGTTCAAAATACAACGAAGCGCTTCGAGAAAAGGTAGGTGCGCTTCGCTTGGCTCGTCTTGGCGGGAGCGCTACCGTGCCCCCAGACTATAGATTACCAATGTCATTATCAGCTGAGGATGATTTTGGTTTATATGTTTTATCTTAAAATTAATGGCATAATGTTTCTACGTAATTTTATTTTCCATTTAGGTTTTACACTAAAGGAGCCGGTTCACCGCCGATCTGACCGTTCTGCCTTCTCCAGGAACGTATTTTGACTGGATAGATTGCAGAGAACTTGAAGCTATGATGCCAAACCCACATCTTTACACGTGTCGCAGATTCGATCCTCGCGTAGGAAAAAAAAAAGTGCGGAAGTCGTTAAAAAGATGCTTTGTCAACCTTAAAAATGTAAAAATATATAGAAGTAAAAATACAAGAGACACAGGTAAGTATAAAATAATAACAATACACCTGTTCTCACTGTTTAGTGAAAGATTATCCATGACCATGTTAAATTATCATAAATTAAATTATATGTTACTACAAAATAACTTAATCGGTACAGGTACGCCATGACTGTCATAGAAGGATGGCAAAAACGATTCTTGAATCGATATTCAAGAATCGACAAACGATAAATCGATTTGGCCCTCTGCCAAAGAGCACGTAAATGACCGTTTACAATGATCGCTTTCGATTTTGATTTATTGTTAATTATGACTATGTCTGGTCATATTTTTTTGATCCTTAAAGAGATTATGTACCCCGATTGTTGGGTATGCTTATTTTATTTCGTTGCTTATTTCATTAAGTATGCTTATTAATAATAGTCATAAAATCTGAGAGACCTTTATTCTCTCAGATAGTAATAACTGCAAACGCTGAAAAGGCAAATAAACAGTCAGAGAGAGCTGAAAGTATTTAAACAAAAGTGTACAAACTAGTGAAGTTTAGAAATGGAAATTGAAGTAGGTTTGCAGAGTTATAGGTATTTAATGTCTTATTATAGATATAGTCAATGATGGTGAATCTATAAAAGGGTAAAAAAATATATATACTTAAAAATTAATGAACAGTAATCGCGCGCCTATAATATACAGACTGGTTAGGCAGCAACGGGATAGTTCAGAGACAGTTTGAAAGAATATGATAAATAAGTTGTTTATAAGATTTTGATTCAATGTTACGAGCCAACTGGTCATTAAAAAAAAACAAAGTAAAGTAGCAGCATTTCACAACAAAAAAAAATTAAAGACCTTACTTTAACTGATCCATTTTATTACAACACAGACTTTAGATTAACAGTGAACAACATACTAGGTATTAACAATACACTTTTTGTCTTAAAATAACAAACAGAGTTAGGACAAAATTGAACTCAATGGTTAATAGTGTATGGACCATTCCACATCACACAATAATCCCTTAAATGACTGAGATGATAAAATTCAAGAAGTACGCGGTGCTTTTGCAAATTGTATTTTACCTCCAAATGAAGGTTTATTGTGAAGAAAATAAAATTTTCATACAAATACCTCTCAGGTGTGAAAATATAATTTTTTCTATTCAGTACGCGACCCATATTAACCAGATATTCCAGATGTCATACCTGTACTGGGGGCCTTGAAGATTTAAGAGGATTTACCTTTAGGAGGACAACTAGCCGGTGGTAAGTTTTTACCATTTTTGCCTGATCGTGGAGGCGGTTTTGAAGACGTAGTTGTTGCTGAGTTTGTCTTACGGGAACACCTCCCACGGAAACTCGGCCTACACCCTGAAGTTGACCTGGATGTACTAACCTGGCCTGGCCTTCCTTTAATTCGGTTCCGACGTGATCGACAGTCAGCAAGATAGGATTCACCTGCACCACCTTGCTTGGCGCCACGTTTGGCAGGTGGTTTCTTCTCACCCTCTCTACATTTTTTTGGTTTAATACGATTCCGGCGTGATCGACAATCGGCAAGATAGGAACCCTCTGATCCACCATCGCTGGCCCCACTTTTGACAGGTGGCTTTTTGTTATCTGCTCTACATTTTTTTGATTTAATACGATTCCGAGGTGTTCTACAATCAGAAAGATAGGAACCCTCTGATCCACCATCGCTGGTACCTCTTTTGACAGGTGGCTTTTTCTCATCTGCTCTACATTTTTTTGATTTAATACGATTTCGACGTGATCGACAATCAGCAAGATAGGAATCTTTCGATCGAACTTGGCTGGTACCTCTTTTGACAGGTGGCTTTTTCTCATCTGCTCTACATTTTTTTGATTTAATACGATTCCGAGGTGTTCTACAATCAGAAAGATAGGAACCCTCTGATCCACCATCGCTGGCAACACTTTTGACAGATGGCTTTTTGTTATCTGCTCTACATTTTTTTGATTTAATACGATTCCGAGGTGTTTTACAATCAGAAAGATAGGAACCCTCTGATCCACCATCGCTGGCCCCACTTTTGACAGGTGGCTTTTTCTCATCTGCTCTACATTTTTTTAATTTAATACGATTCCGACGTGATCGACAATCAGCGAGATAGGAACCTTTTGATTTACCATCGATGGTACCACTTTTGGCAGCTGGTATTTTCTCACCCGAACTAATTTTTTTTGATTGATTACGATTTCGCTGTGATCGACAATCGGCAAGATAGGATGATAGGTATTTATTAGCAAGGTTTCGGCCGGCATCATATTTGGCAGGGAGCAATTTTTCTTTAACTTTACCAGACCCAGCAGGACACTTCGAGCTAGAGGGAGACGACGTAGCTAAACAAGTAGACCCTGACCCTGCACTTCCTATTCCAGTTCCACCGGTTCTCGGAGTACAGTTGGTAGGTGGCGATTTCTCACCCGTTTTACCAGATCCTGGAGGGCATTCTGCAGACGAACCAGTTGAACATCCATCAGCACGCTTATGGGGCTTAGACGATGGAAAGTCTTTACCAGTTTTATCGCTCGCTGGAGGACATTTAGAAGCACAAAATTGAGCCGAAACTGAGAAAAAAGTTTTTTTCGCACGAAACTTTAAGTCCTTTTGCGAATACATTATATTGGCAGGCGTGTGATAAGACCTCATATAACCTTTTAAACCATCACATCCATTCATTGGTTTCGAAGCACAATCCCGTATTTTTTTTGGGGCAGGAATCGTTACTTGTTTTGTAACCTTTTTTGATGGAATTTTCAGTGGGGCTCCTGGTTTTGTGAGAGAAAGTCTATCATTATTCGATACCGATCGATCAGAGAAATTACTTTTTTTATGTCGGTGTGAAGACTTTTTCAAAGTCTTCATTTTCTCTAGGCGAGAGCACTGACATTTTTTCGAGGCTTTGTTTTTAACAACGCAATTTTTCAAAGAACTAGTCTTTTTCAAAGTATGTTTGTTTCCACATGGTTTCGGGTTCCATAAAGTCCCTTTGCTCATGTTTATTCTAGCTTGCTTACACTTGCGTTTGAAAGTCACCTGAAATAAAAGAAGAAGAAATTACTCACTCGAAGTACTTATGTAATGCATGTATTATAGATTAATTCACACAAAGTTATGTAAAATAAAAGTGATTGTGATATGTTAGTGTCATTAAATACCACTTAGTTCCATTAAACGGTTAACTTAGGATCAGGATGAAGGGAATCTTGACGAGCTGTTTCAGAATATATTTTGAGATTAAAACTTTTTTTCATGATTTATGTACATACTTTCAACAGCTTTTTGTTAACACTTTCTACCACAAGTATTTTGCCGTTTAAACGGACAGATGTCATATCATGAACAATGAAATGTTTCCATGTGCAGAAGTATAGTAGTTCAATAAAATATCGGTTAAAATCATAAGGTGGTAAAATAATTATGTTGGAACTTATTAATACATATGTGGGAATAGAAGATTGCTGTTTACAAGATTTATTCGATAACATGACCGAGCTTTGCGAAAATACATCGTAGAAATTATATTATCAATTTTAATAAAGTCACATATAGTATCTTATAATAAGAATATACTCATTTAAATGCCCCCTTAATGCACATGTTCAGTATTCTGCGCCCAACAGTTACAACTCAAGGAAGTAATCCGTGGGATTAGGACTAGGTTATTTTAGTATCAAACCAATAAAAGAGAAAAACATATCTGACATCGTTTTTACAAGTAATTTATTTATGTCAGTTTTTATCATAATACAATGAGTAAGTTACAGCAAAAGCGGCAATAATTTAGTAGCAAAACAGGTACATATTTTTCACAACTTTTTGAATAGGTAATTTTGTTTTTTTTTTTTTCTTAAAGGATTCAAGTTTCACTCGGTGAGCCAGCAGCAGATGTCTTTAGCACACTCGGTTCTTTTCTTGCTACGAACAGTGAGGTTGGGATGGTCACTCATTTTGTGGAAGAAAACCCGAACCATTTTCTAGCGATTTGTAGGTCTAGGTCGTTTCCCTCTGGTCGGTGGAGGGCAACTATAAACTTTTTTCAGCGGAGGACACGCTGGGCCCGTGCATTCTTTGTCATCACGAGAGCAGTCCACATATCTTTTTGGCGGACCACAGGCTGACTTTTTTCCCGCGGGGCGGCAAGTGTCACCTTTCCGTTTCGGAGTCCATTTTATGGGACAGATTGGTTGTTTACTTCTTTTACCTGCTCTTCCCGAGCAACGAAATACCGCAACTTCATTTTGTGAAGGAATGGACTCTTTCACTTTATATTCTTTTCCCGATGGTAAGTAATCATCACATTTGGGTACTGGACACATTGCAGAAGCTGCAGTTCCTTTAGGAAATAAAAGCGTCGAAAAGTTATTGGGAATACCTCGTAAGCTTCCTGATCCTGAGGGAGACTGATCCTCATCTTGTATTGGTAGAGGATTCGCTAGCCCTATGATACTTTTACCACTGTTTTCCGAGGAAGGGCCAGCTACCATGTGATGGTGTGAACACACTGATCCTTTTCCTTTCCCTTTTCCTTTTCCTCGTCGTTTGCGCAATCTAGCACATGGATTTCTTTTATTTTCTTTATCCTTTTTTTCTGCTCCTTTTGGACCATCTTTAGAAGTTTTTTTTGGTAATCTAGAACATGGTCCTCCTTTTCTTGGTTCGTTCTTAGCAGCGCAGGTTACAGTTGAAAATAAATCACCTTCTATATAACCCATAGATGCACATCTTATAGGAGAAAGAAAATCATATATCACATGAAGATCAGTACATCTTCTGTTGGGAATTTCCAATGAGGGAGGGCATGAACTGCTTCTTCTGTTATCTCCTCGAGGCAGACATGTTTTAAGATGATGTCTCTTTTCATCTAAATCTTGAATTAAAACATCTTGCTTAGCGTAGTATTTGAGTGGATCGTTTTCTAACAAATCCAATGATGGATCGTTTTCAATAAATTGTTTTTGTGATACTAGAAGAACATTTGTTGCGTATGAAATATCAAATTTTGTCTTTGTGGTAATAGAACAAGTGCTTAGCTTGAGACCACAAGGAGACTTTTTTTTTTCTTTCGGGTCACATGGATTTTTTCTAGTTGGAGGTCTACAAGTGTCTCGTTTAGTAGGTTTACATGTGATTATCCTAGCCATCGGTTGAACAGGACAGTTCGATGGATTAGATCCTGGAGACTTTTTTTCGGATGGATCACATGGCTTGGGGTCCAACGGAGGGCACTGAGGTTTAGGCGAGTCGTAATAGCCTTGGATTGGTCGTGCGGGAGCTGGATAACCGAAGTGCACCTGAATAAGAGAAGGAATAAATAAATTGAATTGTCTTCACAGGTGTCAGTTAAGAATTCTTCTCAAGATGCCCTTGTTTTTCAACACCAATGTAAAAGGTTGGTGTTTTAAGTCTGATGCCATTGTCGGCCAATGACAGCGTAGTTTTTGTATGGTTGGATCGGGTTTCGATGCGCGTTTTACGCGAAACGTCCTCTGATTAGTTCAATGAAACATGCAAAAGACATACCAGATACCAGTATTCAAATATTTTGTCAAATAATTATAAATGAAATTCCGTTTTAGACGTTGGAATAAATAAGTTTTCTATCGTATTGAAGCCTAGGATCGAGAACGTTAGGGCCTTAAAACGCACTCCCTTGAGCTAAAGAATAAAATAAAACAAAAACTTAAAACATGAATCAGCAGTCTGAGTGTAATATAAACAACCAAACATGTTTACTCAACTCGCCCATTATGTCGAAGGCAATAATAATGTTAAAATTATAAAAGCATTTGCTTAGCCTAATATCACACACGCACCTTATTTGCTGGCCTACAAACTATATGCTATATTGCGATGAGTGGGGTGAATTACTATAAACTATTTAGAACTCGAGGCTGTCGGAGTCATGTCACAAACCGTGTAAGATTATATACAAGTAGCGTTGCAAAAAATATGGAATTACAGAACCAACACTAAAAAGGTTTGAATTCCAGAACGCTTACTACCACCTCAAATGTAAGGCTTTATATAGCAGTTGTAGGAGGGAGAATCGAAGTGGTGACGTGCACCATTTTGGTCCACCTCTCCACATTTTCAAAGTCAAAGTTAAAGTATATGTAAGTTACAGATCTTTACAATATATTCAAGTGATACAACAATATATATATATATATATATGTATATATATATATATATGTCCTACAATAAGTCATACAACATTTACATGACATTTACATGTAGGCATTGAAAGTGTAATTAATAATATGTCAATGATTTAGGAAATCTTGGATCGTGTAGTATGCTTTATCAATTAAATAATGTTGTAATTAATTTTTAAATGCAGCAATCTTCCACAAATGCAGCATTCTCACATAACGAGCGTACAGCAATAGCATATACTCACTATAAATAACTTACCAGAATACCATACTGATACTGACAACAAATTTAGTAGATAATATAATTAGATAGATTTTTTGACATACTTATGACTATTTATGTAAGCTGTAAGTAAAAATCGTTTATTATTAAAAAACTACTTCGTTTCGGGAGTCATCATGATATAAATGCCTATCTGTGATCGTAATTGTATTTTTGTTAATTATGTAAAATAATTATATGTCTTATTGTATTCGATAAACATATATGTTATTGTATACCAGTACCGCTTATTTCAGTACAGTAGGATATCCTAAAGATTCAATAGAGTTTGAAATAACCAGTCAGTATACGTAAGATTTTAAAGCACCGTATACTTGCAACAAGTATTGCCGTATTCAAATACAGGAAATTTGTTATAAATTATCTATAAACCAGAGAGAATCACATATAAAACAAACGCAGCTTAATCTTTTGGATTTGAGATTAGTCGAAATCGCACTACTATCACAAGTGACTGGCAGAGCTGCGCATCTTTCGCGTGTGTCTTTGAATGCAATCAAAACGAATTTTATGATCATTTTGAAAATAAAAAAGTAAAACATGAGCAGAAGCTCGTACGCTTATAAATTACTACCATTTTACAACGGAGGTTTCCAATCAACTTCCAGAAAATTTTAGTATATAGTCACACTTGGGTTAAATTATGCATAAGATGAATATGAACGTGCTGGTAAAAAATTGAATTTGATAGTGTTCGCATGCTAGTGTGTGATTAATAGTAAAATAATTGTAGCACTTCGTCAATTATAACGAGATCAAGGGGAACCAAGATACCGCTCTACAATGTATTGAGCCACCTCGCTTACACACTGCGACAGCAACAGTTTTGTTTTAGGATGTTGAAGGAGACTTCCTGCCTGAAAAGTAGGGAGAAGATTGTCACTCTTCAAAGTTAAGCTAATAAATTCATTCACGCGTTTTTATATTGTTATTAAAAAATCTGCATGTCATAAGAGTTCCTGTTATGCGCTAGCAGTTTCTGCGTATGTTTTGTACGCGCCCGCATAGTGCGTTGTAAAAAGCAGAAAGAGCAACTGTAGAAACACGAATAATAAAGATAAATACGTGAGTCATGAGAATTTTTATAATTAAATAAAATAAAACACAAAATTCGCATTTATTAAATAATTTATTAATATACGCTTTCATTAAGATACTGTGAGTAACGTCTTAAGTTTAGCAAAAGTCACAATAATTTTTGTTGCAAAACAAGCGTAATCTTACATAACAAAATTTCGACTAGCACTTTCGAGGTTTGCAGGCGGGGGGCTTCTTCTCGGTTTTGCTTGGTCCACAACCGCTAGCTTTTGGTGGCGGACAGCCCTCAACTTTCTTTGGGGGAGGACATACAGATCCTTTTGATCCTTTACCCCCTTTACTCTTAGGAGGGCAATCCGGTATTTTCTTTGGGGGTGGGCAAACAAATCCTTTACCAGATCTTCTTTTACCCTTACCCTTAGGAGGACAATCTGGAACTTTTTTTGGGGGTGGGCATACAAATCCTTTGCCTTTACCACCACCTTTACTACCTTTCCCACCGCAAGGATCTTTTTTTTTTGAAGAGGGACATGCCGGTGGTTTATTTGATGGACCACATGGATCTTTGGAAGGGGAACATTTCACTACGTTCTTTGGGGGACCACAGCCCGATTTTTGACTTTTCGGAGGAGAACATGACGCTGCTTTCTTGGGAGAACGACATAATGATAATTTACTTTTAAAACTTTTAGAAGTGAGGCAGGTACTGCTACTTGTAGCAGGAGCACATGATTTCTTTGGGGGAGCACATGGATGACTACTTTTAGGAGTTGGGCATGACACTGCTTTCTTTGGAGCACAGGAGGATCCTTTACTTTTAGGAGGGGGACAACCTTTTTTCTTTGGTGGAGGACATGATCCTGATCCTGAACCACTTCCATCAGGACATCTTGGTTTGACTTTATTAGCGGAACTTCCTTTAGGAGGACATCCCTTTTTAGGATCATGAGTAGGACATCTCGGTGGGGCACAACTAAGTGTCTGATATAGCCCACCGTCTCCTACACCACCTCGAGATGGACATTCATATCCTTCCTCAAAACCTTCAAACCAGGGTGGACAAAAACAACCCCCTCCTCCATCTCCTTGAGATGGGCAACTCTCCGTGGGCGGACAGTAATATCCTCTATGAGGTGTTCCCAATGGCGGACATGAGCTACCTCTTCTTTTATATCCTCGTGATGGACATCTTATAGAGGCAGGATCAAATGATAATTCATAGAAATTTTGATTTGTAAGATCCTGCTTTGCGGAAAGTCCGAGTAGGGTAGGGTATTTTTTTTCCAATATTTCTAGAGATTGATCGGTTTCCAAAAAATATTTTTTTGGGTCTAGAAGAAATTGTGTCAGATATGAAACATCGAATTTAGCCTCTGTGGTTATAAAACTAGTGTTACCCTTGACGCCGCACTTCTTTTTTTCTTTCGGGGCGCAAGGATCTTTTCTACGTGGAGTGCTACATGGGTCCTTTTTACTGGGTTTACATGTGACGGTCCTTGCCATTGGATGAACAGGGCAGTTTGAGGGATCAGACGCAGGAGATTTTTTATCAGATGGTTTACAAGGTTTCGGGTCCAACGGAGGACACTGAGGTTTAGGTGTGTCGTAATAGCCTTGGATTGGTCGTGCGGGAGCTTGCATTCCACCGAAGTGCACCTGGATAAGAGAAGGAATAAATCAATTGCACTGTCTTGATAATTAACGCAAAGAGCTCCAATTAAAATTCTTTATACTGATATATTCGGTGTGAAATATTATAAGGGTCCATACCAAAACTGTTTGGGGCCTACGCCACACTCACTTGATCTGACAAATTAAATTAAACTGACTTAAAACAGTAATTTTATGTAAAGTGAGAAAAAATACTTGTATATGCGCCCATTTTGGATATATTAAAGTTTAGCATTATTAATTTTCTTGTTTTCTTAGGCTGCAGCTTTAGTGAATACGTATAAGTTATATCGAGCATTGTGTAGTTTCAAGGAAGCTTAAGGTTGTTGACATGATGTGCATGCCGTTTGGACAGTGTGTGGTGCCTCTTACAAAGTTTTTTGACAAGTGAAGTCACGAGATTGGAAATTTTTGCTGATTGATGTGCAAAGGGTAAAATTGACGAAAAATTACACATATATAAAAACTTATTAAATTTGCAGCACATGAACGTAATAAACTTTCAAGGAACTCGGTAGTGTTCATTAATGAATTAAATTCGATTAAATACACGTACGTGTTCAAATAATTCTGTCCCAAACTATCTTCCAATATTAGAAAGTTCCAAAGACATGTGAAAAATGTTTTCTATTACCGTAATATATTTACAGTGTGTTTACATTATCTCCGAATACATTCGTAGGTCGCGCGTGTTCGTAGCTGTTTAGTGGTTTAATCACGAGGCTAGCAGTTGGTTGGTAGTTATTATGCAGGTTCAGGAGTCAGCTGTTATTACTCTTCAATGGCTCATGGTAACAAAAATGATCGTGAGAAAACTTGATCCAAAAAGCGAAAAAATGACTAAGTAACGCATTTCATTTCAGAATTGTGAAAATATAAGAGAATTTATTTACAACAAATAACTTACCAGAAAATCGTATGGAAGATAATGACTACAAAAAAATATAAAAAATATTAGGTGTTCTTTTTGTATAACAGATTTCTTTATATCTTTTAGAGTTTTAGTGCGAACGTATACTGACTGATCGAAAAAAAATTAAAACCCGAACGTGATTGACTTTTTCATTCAAAAATAAACTTTCATCGATTTGAAATACTCGTAACACGTTGGATATTTTGTAGATAAATGAATTAGATTTTTGCACTGGGTAAAAAAAAGCAGAATTAATTTAACTGAATCCATTTATTACAAAAAAATACTTTAGATTAACAAAATGTCAGACTGTTAACAAAACATGTTCCTTTTTATTGTAATGAAGTCGAGACGAGCTGGGTTTTTCAAAGTAAAGCAGAGTAAGATCTAAAAATTTATTTGAAAATGGATTGAAAAAAACGATAGCCGATCGAAGCGTAAGTGTTTCAAGCCGTGTGAGTAACCTGGTATTCAAGAAGTATCAGGGTGTTTTGTGAACAATATTTTAACCCCATTAAAAGTACGAATAGAAAGGACTAAGTATTTCAAAAGAATCAACGCTTGACCGACCATATTTTCAAGCCATTAAATGCTTAACCTAATTGCAACTTTTAGCCCAACAAGTCTCATATCTGTGATAAAA
>NW_020800223.1:0-26803 GCF_003590095.1 Trichoplusia ni
GTACCAATTTTTATTGTTTAATTTTATTTTTCAATACTTAAAACATGTAGATATTTATTAGGTTGTGTATATATTGTATACTAAAAATATAATTTCTACAGGCAGGAACTTCAACTAAACCTAAAAGCACCAGAAAAAAAATCTCATTGCGAAATTTGACAATAAAGAATTCCATTGTCACCTTAAACTTAATGTTTTCCGGGCATCAATCTTTAATTTTTCAATAGCAGTCTTTAGAAAACCGCGCGATTTGACACGTCACAGATAACTTATACAAATACTTGTGGGCGAAATACGTTCCCACCAAACCAAAATGTCACTTGATTCAAAAGATTTTCGAAAAAAAAACCCTACACCTTTTTGCACAAACTACCTGTTATTGAAAGAAATAGTTGATTCATCTATAGAAATACATCGTTTAGAATCTGTAAGACACATTCTCATACGTTTATTACTACCTGCGGGTCCCACCGCGCCTGCGCGAATCGGCCATTGTCACATAACCTTACTAAGTAAACTCAATAATGCAACGCAATGTTGTTTATTGTGAAAATACATTTAAATAAGGACAGTTGTCAAATAAACAAGTGCAAATACTCACTTATTTAAATAAATATAAAGTTCTTTGTGTTGTTCTGTGATAAAAATAACGTTAATATGAAAAATGTGTAAGATAACATTTTCATAAATAAAATAAAAGGAATTGTTTCTATTTTTAATGTTAATGCAAAAGTGTTTTGTTATTCAGCCAGTTTGTGTAATTAATCGATATAAATATTGTTGTGAGTAAAAGGTCATTGTGCTTTACGCTCGGCTGGCTTGGGGTGTAAATATCGATTTTCTGGAATTGGCGCGAGATTTAAAAGTTCCTTTACAGTGCAATAAATATATTTTTAAAATTATATCTGTGCGTGCATACTGCATAGTTATTAAAAAAATAAAATAGTGTTGTGCTACGACCTAAAACAATCGATCGTTTTTTGTTTAAAAAATATTTTCTCGTTTAATAAATTCAAGTGTTAGTTAGAGTTAGTTTTATAAAAGTGTTGGTTATTATAAAATGGTTGTGTATCATATCTCAATCTGAGGACTAGTGATGCAAGCGTGCGGTGTTATGCAAGTGGTTCAGTACCAAGTGTCGACCCCGAGGACTGCTATAGCCGCTGATGTGGCGCAGCACTATGTGCCCCCACCGCCTTACTTTGGTAATTTTTAAATTTATTTACGTTTATTTCTATGACGCACAATTTAATATTTAAGTATTTTTTTTTAATTGGTATTTTTTAAATAGAGATTATCTATTAAATTGTTTTTATTTTTTGCTCTATTCAGTAGAATTTGTTAGGCGAAGTATTTTTGCATTACAAACACATTTTAGATACACATTTTTGTGCTGCTTAATTTTTGATCTATCATTCAATACGGAAAGTTTTTATGTGTAGTATTTGTACGGTACGTCAATTAACTATTGAATAGACATAAACTCAGAATAAACATAAAAGCTAAAGATATATGCTTCCAATAAAACGATTAAGAGAAATTCGCAATGCAAATGGTTTAATATTTAACTGTTTGTTATAACAGTAACTTTCTATATACACGTCAAATAAACAAACTACTGGTAGGTACAGTCAGAATCAAAATAGATAAACAAAAATAGTTTAAACAGTTTTTATGCGATTGCGAAAATAATTTAAACGAAAAATATGACGTTTAGAAAATCTTAATAAGTATGTAAATAAATTAATAATTTAATTTTTTTACTTGCATATTTCGTTTTACGAATTTTAAATCTTATTTAGTAACAATACTTTTGAAGCCGACTACACCACATTTTTATGAATGGCAAATAAAATACCATTTACACGCATTGGACTGTACCTACATCTCGTTACCAAAATAGTGATGCTATAGACATTTATTTTTTACGAGTAAAAGAGAAATGTTATGGCTGTTAACTTAAAAGAGGTTTGATCACGACCCACAATAAAAAAACTACGTGAATCGTGGTTGCGTTGTGAACAGAATTGTGTAATATCGACACGGCATGTTAAAGATTTTAGTAAATGGATGTAGGGATGGTGTAGCGAAGTTTTTTTTTCTGTGAGGTTGGAATTTGGGCGTTTTGATTTAAAATGGAGTTTGAAAAATTGGTGTTGATTTCGTTAGTTACCTTAATAAATTAAATTTTGTCCCGGTCAAATGCGAGTCGGATTAAGGGTTCCGATAAAAGAGAAACAAATTTTCTAAAAAATGGGCCCCTATTAAATTTTTTACTGCACCGACCGCTGCTTAACCTCGACTTTGAATTTTAGTTGTTTGTAGCGGCAACAGGAATTTGTTATCTTTAACGTTTTCAACTGTCTATCTATCGCGGTTCATGAGATACAGGCTGGTTGCAAATAGATGGACAAGGACAGACAGCACAGCCTAAATAGATTCTGTATCTAAAAATGAACGATTACTTTCTGTATTTGCGCCGGTGGTATAACGTCGCGTAATACGGATATCGGTTCAAGTTGTAACGTTGTCTGCTTGGAGTCAGCTCACGATTGGGGACTGCTACTGTGCCTGAAACTAATCGGACAATCCCGACGAATTGATCAGAAAAAAATACTACAACAAGGCTGTAAGCGGCATCTGCCACTTCACTTACAGCCTTGGAAGCCAGCCTTGACGTATATTTCTAAAGTTTTGCATTATTAAGAATTGATAAATAATATACTATGGTATAAATGGAATTCTCATTTACCAATAACATTAGTTGACCCTACATACTAAGTGATGTAACATGAGAACACTTTTAAGAGACTTATGATTGAGCAGTCAATCTGGGTCCTAATTCCTATATTTGCAATTGCCGATGAATAAATGGACTTTGATTCAAATTACACTATTTGTACTCTCCTAAGCAATTTGACTTCTAGTCTCGTGGTAAGTGGCCCTGACTGCTATACCAGAGGACGTGGCTTCGATTCCCACCCAGAACAAATGTTTGCGTTATGAGCACGATAATTTGTTTTGAGTTTGGGTGTAATTATGTATGTATTTAGAAATATTGAAGTATATTTATTAGTTATTTATTTGAACACTTTTATTCAAAGACAGAAAACAGCCGATGTAAAATTCCGGGAGTCCCATTTACTTACATGCATGCACATTTATAATTTTGCATCATGTTTGAGCTAATTACTTTTTCTTGAGACTAGATGGCGTTATGCGAAAGTTTTTGGTATATTATTATTGAAATAAAACTACTTTTACGGATTTTATCGCGATTTAATTTTAGATTTTAGCTCCCGACATTTCGACACCTTTGCAGGTATCATGGTCACGGGCAGTGTGGGACATGATACGTCGGTACACGAAACGGACGCGAAACGTCGGGAGCTACAATCTAAAATTAAACTGCGATAAAATCGGTAAAAGTAGTTTCATTTCAATGTCTAACATTCGCGTAAACCTAAGAAACTACTATGTATATTATTATGGAATATATTGTGTTGTTGGAAATACAGGAGTTAATTAATATGCTATGTGTCGTGTGCAGCGGGCGTGGGCTGCAGCGGCGGCGGCGCGGGCTGCCGGCGGCGCAAGTACGCGTGGTGGTGCGTGGGCTGCGGCGCGCTGGCGGCGGCGCTGGGCGGGCTGCTGGCGGCGCAGCACATCCTGCTGCGCGCCTACACCGCCTCGCCGCAGCACCTCGAGACCGTGCCCGCCGCCGTGCCCGCCGCCATGGTCAGGACACTACACATATACACCTTTGTGATCCTCCCGCTGCTGGGCATAGGCCTCTCCTTCTCGTGCTGATTTCTACGGTCCTGCTAGCCTCATCCAGACTCGACCCGAGACCTTTGCTAGGTCGTGTAGAAGTTAACTAAGATTCAATTATTGCAAATTGCAGTTTGAATGCCGTTGGTTTTACTGCAAATCAAACGTGCAGGGCTTTGCAGTTCTATTGCAGTCGTGTCAACTGCACTGAAACGGTAATTTCCGCGGGTTCGACACCCGCATAAGACAAGCGTTTTTGTGATTCACAAAGTGTTGTCCTCAGTATTTGTGACTTGAGTGTTTGTGAACACGCGACACAAATATTGAATGCCTTAGTGCGGTAGTTATCAAAAAAAGGAAAAGAATTTAGACTATGAAAAAAGATAAATAACATTCTAATCAAAAAGCCAGGCACATCAAAATAATGAGAACAAACAACGACTTCGATTTTCATTTCACAAGAAAATTACAAATTAATAACAGTTTCTTTTTAACAATCACACAATCTGTTGTGCTCAAAAGCAATTCCCGTGGATAATTCGCTTATGGCAACCAATGGTAATGAGCTGCGATTTCTATCTACAGTCGATCTAATTAAAAAATTGCTTTATCTAAACGTTTTTACTTATTTCAGTTGGTCCTGACCGGCGTGTGCATCATGAGCCTGGCGCGGCGCCGCAACCGGTACAGCTATATGGTAAGAAAAGTATGTCTCCCATCTCACTCATTATGTCTGACAGCATGCCTTAAATACTCCGTTTGTAAGATTTTGTGTAAGATAAATACGTGGAAAAGTTTGGGTTGTTACTGGCTTTAATTTACACCGAGAATGTTTTCAAGTTGGTGTCAAAATTTTGACTAAAAATTATGAAACACAAAAACCCAATAATGTTGTAAAGGTGAATATTAGTAAATGTGATGTGGCAGTTCCATTTAAATGAAATTTGATGCACTGGCAAACCAATAGAGCTACCTGACACCGTGGAATAACACCTAAACTTATTATAAACCATGAGTAGTAAATTTATATCATGAACACAAGCTGTTGCCCGCGACTTCGTCCGCGTGGTTAGAAGATATAAGTTATGATTTATACCTGCCCTGTTTTTTCCACATTTTCAATTGTATCTTCGCTCCTATTAGTCGCAGCGTGATGGTTTATAGCCTAAAACCTTCCTCGATGAATGATCTATTGAACACAAAAAGAATTTTTCAATTTGAACCAGTATCTAGTGCCTGAGATTAGCGCGTGCAAACAAACAAACAAACTCTTCAGCTTTATATATTAGTATAGATTATTCACTGCAACTTAATTCTAATGGCAACAACTTGAATCACAATACCCACAGCCACATTTCATCCTATACTCCTCTCTAACCAGTCCCTCCCCCCCTCAGATCAAGGTGGTGGGAGCGTGTTGCCTGGTGTGCGCGCTCACCTGCGTGCTCGTCACCATCACCACCACCGTCATACACATGAACAAGTGAGTCACATACATACAAACACAACAAGTTTTACTCGCATAAGATTTGGTGGAATTCTGAGAGGTTGAAAATTGTAGGTTTTGGTAATTCTTGGTAAAGCATACTTATTTTAAAATCTCATTTATTTTTTCCATTCCTTCCATCTTATTCATTCAGTTGATTGTAAATTAAAGTAGGTTATCTTGTTATATAATTAAGTAAGTTTTCTTTGTTATTACATAGCTACCATTAAAACAAAAAAATAATAAATAGTTGATAACATATTCTCAAGTGAACCTCTGTGACATCAATTTTTGAGAACAAATAACACCCTCAGATCTTTAGATGTTTCTCTTCACTCACATCTGTACCAAATGATGTATCGTCAACCACTCCACATATTGGTATTGGCGCAGGTTGCAGACGCTCAAGTTCTGCGAGTACACGAAGTTGACGCGCACGTGCACGTGCTACTCCATGCCGCCCGACACGCCGCACAGCGCGCCCGACGACGAAGGTAATACACATTGCCGAGTGGTTGAGGTCACCACGCCAAGCCTGACGTGTTAGTTCGATCCCCGCGTAGGACAAGCATTTGTGTGATCCACTAATGCTTCTTCTGAGTCTTTGTGCATGTGAATTGTATGTTAGTGAAAACACCGCGACACAAGGATAAAATTCCATAATTTGGGACTTTTATTTAGTCAAAAAGAAAACACCTCTCTATTTATTGCATATTTCTTGAGCCCCGAAATCGTTTATGAGGCGGATTATGTACTTTATTTGGCGTACCTATTTTATGTCGTTGTAATTTGATAAAATAAATTAACACGCAAATTGGTACATGCTCTTTGCCATAAATCTTGAGATTAACCATTACAGTAGTGATAGAGAATAAAGGATTTGATTTGTTCGCTCAGTTGAAAATTCGTTGATGAATTAACTTAAATCTAAAGATCAGTTTCGTAAAACGGGTTGAATAGAGTTTAAGGGGTGAGTAGAAAATAGTGTTTTTTGAGGGTTGAATGAAATTTTTCTTACATAAAAATGCTTAAACACAATTACTTTCTGAAATGCTTGAGAAATTTCGTATAACCTTTATATTTTGTTTTCTTAAACGTCCAAATTTATCAAAAACTCTGTTTTGATCCACCCCAAAAAAACTTCTGATCACCCCGTCTTACCGATCCTATGTATCATACCTATCTTTCACTATTATTATTAACTATTGGTTGCCGTGATATTGACCTGGTTGGCCGGTTGCCCCGCGCAGGCGTCCGCTGCGTGTTCGAGGGCGTGTCGGAGTGCGGCGTGGTCCACGGCGCGCTGTACTGGTGCCTGCGCGGAGTGTTCGCGCTCTCCGTGTCCGCGGTACTCGTCTGCATCTTCAGCTGCATGCTGGCCTACCAGCTGCTCAGGTATGTACTAACATTAACAGTAACTTACAAACAATGCACAGCAAATATCGCACTGTCATTGTTCATTTTTAGTTATCAGTATTTAACATGAACTTTTTTCTGCAATTCTTGTTGCTTGCCTCCGATTTACACATGATCTGTGTAAGATAGTCCATATCAATAAATAGCATTGACTATGATTTTCATAAGCCAGTTGCGCGCGGCAACCATTGAAGATTTACGTTTTGTGGTTGACTAAATCACTATAGGTAATGGGTTAATAAATATTTGTCCGCAAACAAAGAGTTAACTTTAAGCGGCTATCGGTAGCGGTCGTGGAAAGTGGAAGAACAAACGATCACTTTATAATTTTTGGAAAATGGATAAATAAAACACGAATAGTAACATTAAAATAAATATTTTAATAAATTAACGAATCAGCATAACATTGTTTAAATCATACATATTGATGCAACATATTTTAAACCGACTTCAAACTTCAGAAATGTTTTTATTATTTATTTATTTTGACCAATAATTGTGAAAATATTTCGTCTATTATTTTATGAGTAATATTTCAAAATTATTTTACGAAAAGAAATCATTCCAGTCAATAAATATATAGAAAATAATCTGCATTCTGCATTAAAGTCAGTTTTGTTGCAACACACATTCATTACAATTAAATAAAACGTGTAAAACATTGAAGTAAAATTATTTAGAACTTTTTCACAGTTTTTTTCATTATCTACTGATTGTACCATAACACGATGTCTTTGCATGTACTGACACATTGAAACATTTACAATCATTCATCAATATTTCACGATAGTTTCAGCTTCTAAACAGTTTAACTTCAATGTCTAACAATCACATTAATATCAGAAATCACAATTAAAACTATAAAAAGGAAAACAAGACCACCTAACAAAAAAAAAAATCGTTTTGGAGCATTTTAAATACCTATATTGAGTGCGCCCACCAAGAATGACTTTCCAAAGAGATTTTCTATAACGTCTTCATATTTCTGCATTCTAATGACGATGGCAAAGATACCATGACACTTGAGGCTAACCTTTCCTCTCACAGCTGTTGAACACAACACTCTCCTTTTCTGCGATGGTGGTTAAACAAAATACCCATTGAAGATTTGAAGTATATTCTTTTACTGTACCTTCGTGACGCTGACGGGCGGTTTCTCCATCTCACTGGCCATGGTCTGAAGAGTCTTGTTGATGGATGTCAGAGCTATCTGTTGGATGTGAACTCTGGAACAATGGTTTATAATGTATAATAGGCTGTGTTTAGTCAGGACTATGAAGCAAATGTGTTTGGGAAATTCGTAGTCTTGAGAATGAACTGTGGTTATACTCGCTTCTTTTTAGATTAATTTATACGATAATGAGGTTCTTTCCTAATGTATGATTTAAAAGAAAAATAAACCCCCTTTGGAATAACGTTTCCTTTTTGCCTTATACTTTGTCATTAACGAACAACTATCAGTACACAGCAAACTGTTTTTTTTTTTATCTAGCCCCCTGTGTCCCACTGCTGGGCAAAGACCTCCCCCAAATCCTTCCACGATTCTCTGATTAAATATTGAACATTATGTGGTACTATATACAAAGGCGGATTTAAAACATTACCTATTCTCCAGCATTTTAATTCCGTGTTTCAAATCCGTGACCACAGATTTAACTTTCACGTAATCCATGACATCCGGCACCTGGTACCGCAGCCGGACTTTCCGGATCTCGTTCAGCCTCTGCGCTAATATGTCTGCCTGGATCTGTATGAGATCTCTCTCTTTATCCAACTCTATAGTTTGGTTCTCTCTGTTCTTCGTAGTTTTCAATACTTTCGTCAGGTAGGAGTTCTGCTCCATCATGGCCTTCTTGTGTATGGCGAGGTTGAGGTTGGCGTCTCCCGTCATCTTCTTCAGCTCTCCCAGCTGACTCAGCTTCTGGTCTATCAGCTTCAAACACTCGGAGTTCTCTATCTTCAGCTTGTCAAAGTCTACCGCCCTCAGGCTCTCGCTCAGCTCCGCCTTCACCTTGATCTGGCCTTTCAGCTTACTGTACTGTGTGTTCAGAGTGCTCGTTCTAAGTCGTAACTTGCCTATCTGACTGTCAGACAGTTTCATCCACTCTGTTAAGAACCTGATCCATATTTCCGCGGGGATCCTCTGCGCTATCTTATCCCAGCCAGCGACTATGACTTCCTGTTCAAACAGTTTTGTCGCTTTCTCTATATCCGTCACTCTGTTCCCTATCTCCTCGAGTTGTGCCTTCAGTAGCGCATGCTGGCTCCCGGCCCTTTTGCGAGACTTTTCAAGATTCTTCATCAGCACTTCCATTTCGGTAGACACTAATTCAGATCGCTCTAATATGTTGATTCTGGGTCCGAAGCCAAAGGCTGTGGTTCCTCCTATCTTGGCGGATGAGTCGACTCGTCGTGTGGAGGCTCTAGAGGGGCTGGCCATCATTTTGGAGGGGCTCATGAGTAGAGATTCAATGAAGCCGAATTTGGAGGCCTGAGACTTGACGAAGCTGCCGATGTTGAGCGAGGAGGAAGAGTTCATCCGCGTCGCGTACTCCAGCGCCTGGTACACGCCGTGCATGAGCGCGGGCTCTAGCCTCATGATAGTGTTTTCTAGGATCTCGTTTTCTAGCTTGAGAAGGTCGACTTGCGCTTTTAGGTCGTCGACGAGCGCCACGAGTTCCTCGTCGGTGAGTCCGTCTAGTTCAGGTCCGTAGTGGCTGAAGGAGCGCGAGGTCTGGCTCTGGCTGACGTTGCTGCTGCGGTGGCCCTGTGTGGCCTGCGGCTGCTGGCTCTGCAGGCTCGGCTGTTGGCTGTGGCCGGTACTCGACATGATCACACGACAAAATACACTGGAATAAAACTGTTCTTAGTATGTGATCATGTGTGGTTGCTAGGCAACGGTTGCTATGGCGACTGGCCTTCGACGAAGGTTTATAGCGTGCCGAGAATAGTGGAAGTTTGGATGTTTCGTGTTAAGTGTGTCTTGTTGTTTCGCGGTTATCGGGTGTTGGTTATGGCTTTCGTGTCGTGACGGGTTTTAATGCGAGAACTTTGATGGGTATCCAAAGGTTAACTGTGTTTTTATGCTTTATTTGTATAGAAATGGGATTTATTATACTGTTGTTATGATTGTGTTGAAAATAGCTCGTACAGACACCATCACGTGTTTTTTTGCTTTCCGGCATTTTGACAAGGTTATTATGTGCGACCATAAATTCAAATAGACAACCTAAACTTAATTTTCATTATCAGTTTTCAAAATTCAATCTTTAACTTTAATCTATTTTTGAAGTGTCTCCGGTTATCAGGGTTAAAAAGGAGGTGTGTAAAATATCCTATCATTAATTCTCGTGTAATATATGAATCTCTTTAATGGATCAACCATTTTCTACGATGTTTTAGTCAAGGGTGTTCTCTGCAAAGGTTGAAACAAAATTTCTCAACGATATCCGTTGCCTTTGAATGGGGGATTACATATTTTTTGACTAGTCCCTAAATATAGGTACTAAATTAAAGCTGTTGACTAGTAGAAGGACAAAAAAAAACTACGAAAAATTACAAATCTACGTATCTTGGGAGGTCGTTTAATTTTAAATTGAATATTTTAAACAATTATGTTTGTGAGTAATTACGTATGTTTGTAGTCACGAGCGTAAGAAGATGTACTGGGAGCAGCTGGAGCTGCGCTGCCGCTCGCTGTACCGCGCCGCGCCCGGACAGCCGCCCGGCGCCGCGCGCCCCGCGCAGGTACATACTCAGATACACATATTCACACTGTCATCCAACAACGAAATATCCTAATCCAAAAATTAACAATATAAATTTACATTATTAACAGACTGTAAGCTTATAAACATAAAGTAATGTTATTACACTCACTACATGCCCAATTAGTTCTTGTATAAATGTTTAAGTTGTTAACACGTGGATAACACTGTTACCTACTAAGATTTACTCGTTATGAAACTCTTGTGTCACTGTTTGTTTTCCCAAATAAATAAATAAATAATAATTACTCAATACTTTATTGCTTCCATAATGTAGTTACAGGTGATAATTGTAGGTACAATGAACAATTATGGACCCCTCAGGGCACAGCATTATGCTAGGAGAGAGGAAGTGCTCTGTTTTATACTTTATCTGACAACCTCCGTGGTCGAGTAGCGTACGCACCGGTTTCAAGGTGTCGCTAGCTCTGAGGTCCCGGGTTCGATATAAAATTTTACATTTCTACATTGTCTCGGGTCTGGGTGTTTGTGGTACCTTCGTTGTATGATGAATGAATTCCATAACACAAGTGCTCTAGCAACTTACTTTGGGTTCAGAACAATGTATGTGATGTTGTCCACATTTATTTAATTATGAATTAATTATCTCGCTACACACTATCTCCCGCCCTATAGAATATATTACTAGCCGTTGCTCGCTTTCCGCCCTCTAAAAATTGAAAATGATACCAAGGGAACATAAAATCGGGATAAAAACTATGTGTTTATCCTGGTTATAGTGGTTATAAACTACCTGGGTACCAAGTTTCGACTAAATCCATTAAGTGGCGTTTCCATTAAGGCACGAACATACAAAGTTGATAATAATAATTGTGCTCTTTGTCAAACCAATGAATTATATACTAAAGAGTGTTCCACCTGTACACCTTCATGAATTGTGCGTGATTAATTGCTATTGTATGATATTATAACACTGTAAGTGTGTACTTGCAGAGTAACTGCAGTTGTTGCGCGCAGTGCCACCCGGGCCCGCCCGCCTGGGACATCAGTCTGCAGCATCGCTTCTGGGCGCCAGGTAAATACACATTATAGGGGAAAAAACTTTGAATAGGATCTATTTATTATAAGATATCTTTGGAAAGGATTAAAAAATAAATAGATGGCGTGGACTTTGCCTCGTAGCTGCAGTGGGATACAGGCTGGTTAAACAAAAAACAACTTTAATATGGCTTTAAACATGTTCATAATTATTTTACTTGTTACAAATACTAGCTATTGCATATGCTTGTCGATTATAACTGTAAAGAGTAACATTATTTCGAGAATTTGATGAACTAACAACTTTGAAGAGTGGTGCTATTTTGAAGCCTGCTAATGTGAGCTGTGTTTGTGTCAGGTCGCATCGGTAACCTGTACTCGCCCAACCCTGGCGCCGGCCGCAAGACCTCCGCCTGGAGCTGGTTCCCCTGGCCAAGGACCAATAGCCAGAAGTGAGTGCGCACTATATTATATATATATCAAAACCATCCCTCAGAGAGCCTGAGAGTGTTTCCAACAGAATGCCTCGGTCTTTTCTCTTTACGCCTCATTACCCCTTACCCCATCACCCCGTTACCCTTACCCCATTACCCCTAATCCCATTACCCCTTACCCCATTACCCCTTACCCCTTACCCCTTACCCCTTACCCCATTACCTATAGCGTTCATTCTCACCATATCCTTCATACACTGACCGCGGGCTTCCGCTTGGCTAGCACCGGTGGGTCACTTTCTCGTGTTATGTGGAGGCCGACGTGTAAAGAGTGTTGGCCTCGCCTCATACTGGATCCACATTCGTAGCACACAATGTGTCCATAGCCCACACATATCTGACTTATCTCCCTATAGTTCTGGCTGCCGCATGGGCGGCGCGTCCGGCGACAGCGCGTACGGGTTCTGCGAGCCCGAGCCCGCGCCGCACGCCTACGACGACAGATACCCGCACGCGCAACACGCGCAACATGCGCAACATGCGCAACACGCGCAACAACAGCTGCAACATGCGCAGCATATGCAGGCCCAGCAGAGCGGCTTCCAGAGAGTGCATCCTGATGGCTCGTTCGCTCACAGCTCTGGGTTCGGACAGGGACAGGGTTCGTTCTCACAAGGACATCCTAATTTTGCTCAGGTGTGTTTTATGTAATTATTTTTAATTTTGGATTTAGGTTGTCCATGTTGTGAAGTGTTTAAAAAGAAGAGGTAAAAAAGACGATTTTGTTTTAAAACTTAACTTTTTGCATTTTAATACAAGAGGGACAGAAAAAAAGGAATTTATGTCATCCTATTTTTTTTTATGATTTATGTTTCTTGCATGATGATGCCATTTTCTGTCTTTTCTTAATTCGATGTTATCAGTATCGTCATGAAATAATCATACTTTTTTTTATTAGTTATTTAATCAATATGTCCAATTTTGCCTGTATGTAACCTTTATGTATTGCTGCAGCCGCCGGGCGGGTTCCCGGAGGGCGGCAGCTTCGACGCGGCCACGGGCGTGTGGGGCCCGCCGCCGCCCTACAGCCCGCATGGGCGGAATAACGCGCGGTGAGAACATACATCTAAACCCTAATTTATTATTAGTTTATTAATAGCGCAGATAGCAGAGTGATGATAACCACGCCATCTATTAATGTCTTAAGTTTTTATGTCCTGAGTTTGGTGTTTTTGTGCATGTGACTTGAAAGTTTCTGATCCAAACATAAATTTAGTAATGCTGGTCGTCTGTATTTTTTTCCTTAATATGTAAACCCTGTAAAGGAAAAAGAGAATAAAAAAAGAATATCGATTGTTTGACGTGGTTCCGCAACACTTTAAACCGCAAAAAGGAACGTGTTTTTATCAATAGTAATTTAAACCATTCTTTTCCAGCAGTCACCACGTCCACCAGCCGGCGGACCCGGCGGCCGCCACGCTGCTGCAACATCCCCACCACCAACACTTACCCCACGCCTGCAGGCCATATCTACCCGACAACCGACTCAACCCCGAGATATCCCGACTAAACCCCGAGCTAGCCGAATTCGCGAGACTCAACCCTGAAATATCGCGGCTAAACCCAGAACTAGCTGAGTTTGCAAGACTCAACCCCGAAATATCTCGTCTAAACCCCGAGCTAGCTGAATTTGCACGACTCAACCCTGAACTCTCACGATTAAACCCCGAGTTATCGCGACTCAACCCCGAGTTAGGTCACATGAGTACGATGTACCCTGACGTAGAGATGTCTCACCTGACACCTGAGGCGAGGTTTAATACGTTGAGAGGTCATTTAGTGCCGTACCGGTGTCAAAGGTCACTGGGGATGAGTGCGGGCAACCTGCACCGGGACTGCAGGGCTGATGATGTGGCGATAGAGTGTCTGCATCAGAAGAGTGCCAGCAAAGGTAAGTGGAGGAATGTTATGTTATACTTAAATATGAAAAAAAAACCTTTGTAAAGTTAATTTAGTTAAAAGAAAAGATAATATTGTATGTCAGACTAAAAATTTAAACGAATTCAATTCAGCATAATATCTTTCAGCTTACTATCAAAAAAATACGAGAAAAACTACAACTTAGGTTTTCAATTGACGCAATGAGAGTACTCACACTAACACCATAAACTTTAAAATAGTTAAAATATTTGTATGGGATGTGTGTATGTAATGTATGTGTTCAGTTTCAGAGGCGAGCAGTGACTCGTGCCAGAAGCAAGGCAAGGAGAACCTCGGCTTTCAGAACGACAAGCATTCGCCGATCAGGTACGTAAAGTACTAATTAATGCTTAATTATACTTTAATTAGTGTAGGTCTTAGGTCACATCCCTCTCACTTATATGGGGGGTGATCTCTGACCCTTGCGTCATACTCGTGAAAGGGTGACTGGTGCTGCTGACCTTGGTATTTTTCAGTTGTAACATAAAACATCTCAATGTTTTGTGTGCCAACACAGCAATCGAAGACACTCAAGTCGATATCGATTGTCAACTAGACGTTCTGATTTTGCTCTCTGTGACATATATTATTATACTATTTTAAAACTACACTAAAGATTCATAAACATATTTTTTATTGGATATGTTATACAACGTTACAATGTAGTGTTGTGTACAGGGCGCTGGCGGGGCTGGGCTCGGGCCCGGCTGAGTCTGAGGTCTACTTCGCAGACGTGTCCAGCTGCTGCAATGTCTCCCTCAAGGTAAACACTTTCTTATATAACTTCTTATTTTGTACTGCCCAACTTTCTATAGATATTCCTGTTTTGTCAAAAAGACTGTTTACTCCGTCAAAAGGAATTTCTTAAAATTTTGGTTACAAACGTATTTTTACTTTTATCTCGTATACAAAATATGAAGTAACCAGTACCTACGCTTTTTTACTAGCAAGTGATGTTTTTAGCCCCCGCTAACAAACTGTTGTGTACTTTATCTTTCTGCCTACCTTCCTCGTAAACAGATTATAATTTATATTTAGTCAAATATCCTATTTCCATTATGAATAAAATAAAAACCTCCTTCCCCAGGCGGAGTGCTGCATGAACGCCAACGTGTCCGCTCTAGTGGGTACCATAGAGAACCAGCCGGAGTCCACGTCGGAGTCCGACAGCGGGCTCCCCCCCCCCGGGGCCGCGCCCCCCCCCGGGGGCAAGCCGCGCCCGGGGCCCGGCAAGCGGCGCGCCCGGGACAAGACTCGACATCACAGCGGACACAACCAGCAGCCCACACTCACGGACCATCAGATACTACATCTGAACAATATGCGCCTCAACGACTCCCGGGATAGACTGAACGATAGGATGAACGAGACCAGAATGAGTGAGCGAATGAACGACAGGATCAGTGATAGGATGAATGAAACTAGAATGTCAGAACGAATGAATGACAGAATCAGTGATCGCATGAATGAGACGAGGTTGAGTGAACGAATGAATGATTCGAGAGATAGGCTGAATGACGGCAGGGTGTGTGAGAGGATTGAGAGGTTGAATGATTCGCGTATTAGTGATAGGATGAATGAAACGAGGATGAGTGAGCGGATGAATGATTCGCGGGAGAGAATGAGTGACCGAATGAATGATTCGCGTGATAGAATGAATGATTCGAGGAATTGTGACGGCATGGGCGATCCGAGGATAGAACGGATAAACGATTCTCGCATCAGCGAGAGAATGAATGAAACGAGACTTAGTGAGCGAATGAATGACTCACGCGTCTGCGAACGTATCAACGATAGCAGACTCGAAAGAATGAATGAGTCCAAACTAAGCGACAGGAGCGACACCAGACACAGTGACCGACTGAACGATTCCCGGATTGAACGAATGAATGACTCGCGTCTCGAACGTATGAGCGACTTGAACTCCAGCATTCGGATCGACGGCAGTCCAAAAATCCGCACTCACATAAGCCCACTAAGGATCGCTAGATCAAGTCCCAAAAACTTGACTAAAGAACCTAGACAAGCAAGTTCTGACACAAGCAAGCCAGACTTCAGGCAAATCTCGCCTTTATCCCCAAACACTGAGGAATCATTATTGTCTGATGATGACAGGCCGGACCAGGTGTATTCTAATGACCCTGAGAGTTCTAAGTGCCTGGGCCCTGACTCGCAGTACGAGCCGGTGCGGGAGGGCAAGGACGAGGGTCTGAAGGGTAACCACCACCACTGCTACAGCGACACCAACACCATGGACTCCGGCTGGCAGAGCGGATCTGAGAAACAGGTTACTGACTAACTAGATAATTAGCTGACATAAGCAACTATAATGTTTTAAAAAATCATTTAAGAGGAAGTTGGCTGACACAAGCAAAACAATTATGCATAAAGGTATTAATATTGGAATTCTTTTTTAAATAGTTAATTGAAAATGTTCTCCTATGAAAAGATTCGATAAAAAACTATTATCTATATACTAATATATAAAGCTGAAGAGTTTGTTGGTTTGTTTGAACGCGCTAATCTCAGGAACTACTGGTTCGAATTGCAAAAATATTTTTGTATTGAATAGACCATTTATCGAGGAAGGCTATAGGCATATATAACATCACGCTGCGACTAATAGGAACGAAGATATAATGGAAAATGTGGAAAAATTTTAAACACGTGGATGAAGTCGCGGGCAACAGCTAGTAAATAATAAATACTTTGACACGCAAAGTATTTATTATTTAGTTTTTAAGTAGCTTTGAAATAACTGCTGAAGTTGGAACTGTAAATGAAAATTAAGTTGCTTGTGTAAGCACTCCGTTACTAGACAAGAAAATTAAGAGCGAGAGTACTTTTGAATTATTATCATCAATTTTATATTAATAAATGGTTAACATATATTGCATTCTTAGTCGCGTGAATCTGTTTTTATAAAAAGTTTAAATAACTACCAAATTAAATATCATTTTACCTTTTTAAAACTCATTTCATCATTTATTTAAAAAGGTAAAAATGTGTTTATTATGATAAAATAATTTGATTAGAGTAAGAAGTGGCTATATCTAAAAATGTATTTATTATTTCAATAATAAAATAACATTACAACATTTTAAGAATTCATTGTTGATAATATCATTATGTCATTCATCGTTCACCGTTCATTCACCTAATTTTTAATGATTTCATTCATTCATTTACCATTCCTTTCATTCCTTATCAATCAATCGACAATGAATTATTAAAAATAAATCTTCTTACTAAAAATAATGTAAAAATGTATGTAAAAATAATGGAATTTGTATGAGAAGCGTCTTGCCTGATATAATATCTTGCCGAATTACGACTTTGTCAAAAAATAACTTTTCATATTATTAAATGTATGTAAAAATATGTAAAAACGTGTATGTGGAGCTCTCTAAATAATAATACTGAGATTATTATTAATAATAATAAGAAAATATTCGAATTTGTAGATCGTGTCGAGTTGTAGCAATAAGGAAACGGAAAAAGATTTCAAAATAATTATTTGCATACCAGAATAAAGAAAGTTCATTATTTCTGGTTTTCGACTTAATGATTAAAGTATTTCAATACTTTACAAAGGGTAGTTATTGTGCCAATAATATTAATATTAAACATGAAAACATTTACAGCTTTCTTTCATTTCATGTGAAATTATTGGGTTTTAAAGGAATATAGTGTTTTATATTGATTTAAAGTTAATATTTTCAAATCACCTCTTCGTCATCATCATTTATGTTTTAAAATCATGTTAATTCATCCGTCCAATTTGTTTTTATTGGTTATCTCATACCAATGTATTTTAAACCTTAATATAATTGGAGAAGGATGTATTTGGAATATTTAATTTTATCATTTACTTGAAAATATAACTTTTCCAAGGTTATTTATTAAAATCAGTAACATTGTTTGATATTATTAACTTCATATACATCAAAAACATGACTATTTAAAGATATTGAATGCAATATAAAGGGGTTCGTTCTTCAAACTCATTCACTCAATGGACCACCAGGAGTGACTGAGTGAATGGACTTAATCTGTCATTCATTCAGAACTACTAGTATTGCCACATCTAAGAGTACATTGAAAAGTATTATTTTTATGAGACAAATGTTGCCATAACGGTTTATTTTATTCTTCCAGTTTGAAGCAATAAGTATTGTAAATATTAAAATAAATTTAGTATTAATTAGGAATGTTTTGTCTATTATAAAAATGCAGTAATATTTTATAACACTGTTTAAAGAAAATTATACTTTATGTCGATGGATTAAAGTTGTATTTTCTTTGAATTCTTGCTCAAGGAATTGTTATTAAAAGTATTGCTCACAAAAAGGGAATTGAATCCAACGCAAAGTTGCTTGCTGTCTCGAACACTTTAGGATCTGAAGTGTCAAAGACAGCATGCGACTTTGCCGACATATGCCACTATAAAAATGATACATTTTCACCTAAAACATTACTGCATTAATTTTTGTAGCTGTTTAATTCTTCTTTATTGCCAATACGGAATTGTTTTATGTATAGGGTGTTCAAATTATAACATTTCTACAACTCATACCAGTTGTAGGATGTTCACAATTTGTTCACTTTATACAAATTGTTTTTCATCATACTTTGTGTATATTCGTTGTATTGTAATTGTAATAGAATAAGATAGATTAAGTTTTAATTTTTTGATTCAAATTTGAAGACAAGTAAAATAATTATCGAAAAAAAATTACACAAATATGTATTTCAATGTGAACATTTTAACACAAAAAGTTTGAAATGTCTTTCCTTAAAAGACCAACTACCGGTTTTTTGGAGGGTTGAAAAATGTATACTATTGTCACCCAAATTGGTTATGACAGTGTTTGGTGGAACGCAAGTCTTGTAACCAATAATGTCTAAAATGAAATTTCTCAGAAATTAACATTTTTTTATATTAAACCTTCGAGAAACCAACTGTATTTGAAATTATATAAACATAATACAATGGAAGAAATTAAACCTCTGTTAAGCTACCGGGGTCACTGACCGCTCGTTCAAATTTGCCCATTGTACCACATCATATTTTGCATTTATAAAAACCTGTCTATATTATATAAAAATCTTTAAAATGTATTAACTATTTTTAGTGCGAAGGAATTTAAACTCACTGTGTATTGAAATAGATGTGATTCTTGAACTATTAGACTATGTAATGTAAGTTTATTTTAACGGTATGTACCTACCTATGTTGTTAGATCGATTTATTGATAACGGTTCTATTAAAAGACTGAAATCTTAGCTCTTGTGTGATTATTTATCTTAATTAATAAATGCGGACAACATCACATACATTGTTCTGAACCCAAAGTAAGTTGCTAAAGCACTTGTGTTATGGAATTCAGATACAACGAAGGTACCACAAGCACCCAGACCCGAGACAATGTAGAAATAAGAATTTTTACTATGGCCCGACCGGGGATCGAACCCGGGACCTCAGAGCTAGCGACACCATGAAACCGGTGCGTATGCCACTCGACCACGGAGGTCGTCGAATTAAGTTTCCACAGTTCCATCTAGTCTTAAACTAAGGTTGTACTGTGAGTACTAGACAGCTGAGACCTTGTGACTCTAACCTATATGGGAAAAGGTAAGCCTGTGCCCAGCAGTGGGAATATTATATTGATGCTGGAAACTATATTATTTTTGATGTTGTTTGTTGTCTAATATTATATTTACATACATATTATAGGTATAAAAGCTCATTTCCAGGCAATTTCTTTGCTAAGTATCTAACTCACATCAGTCACAACATATGGGTTAGCATCTACAGTTACTTACCACTAGACCGATAGAACAGTATTTCGGACTCACACATCAAATGTGGTTGAAAAAAAAACAACAAATATAAAAATAATCTTTTATTTTAATTATTTCTTTTAGTCTCCTAACCTTACAAATAAGCGAAAGACCCTTTTTACAAATACATTCATGATATGATTGACAACACCAACCAATGATTTGATGATACAATTAAAAAACGTTCTAAAAACAACGGTACCGTGCATAAACATAAGCAGGAATGTAAATAAGTAACTTCACATTGAGAAAGTTACCCCAAATGTAATAAGAAATGGCCTCTGACCATATGTATTGGACAGTACGACGGAGATCGATGTCTCGGGGAAATTTGGGGAAAAAACCTAACAGGTATGATGGATTTTTTTGGAAAGAAAGCTTCTTCAGGCATGACGTTACGGCAAAATGGCGGCACGTTACTGTACCAGCTGTATTTTTTTCAATAGATAGTTCATAAAAAAACAAACTTCAATAAAAAAGGGAAAACTGGTAAAATGTAATTAATAATAATCACATACATTGTTCTGAACCCAAAGTAAGTTGCTAAAGCACTTGTGTTATGGAATTCGGATACAACGAAGGTACCACAAACACCCAGACCCGAGACAATGCAGAAATGTGATTTTTTACGTTGGCCCGACCGGGGATCGAACCCGGGACCTCAGAGATAGCGACACCTTGAAACCGGTGCGTACGCCACTCGACCACGGAGGTTAATCCGCAAAAGTTTTATTTCATTCGCGTAAACCTAAGAAACCACTAGGTTACTAATTTAATAATAATCATAATTGCCATCGCGTACAATAGCAAAGAAGATGTTCTTCAATCGTTTTTTTTTCTTAAGTTTTATAGGTTGTAATTTAGACAGGTGCGTTATGAACATGAGTATTTACCCTCAACCCAATATAACGACTCCAAGCAGTAAAAAATACTACTTGAAGTAGACAAGTATTTGTAAAAACGGTCTCTAAAGCTAACTATATTAAAATAGAATCACAAAATGTGAGAGTAAGTGTTGCAAGCACCAAAATGTTAATTAAAAGTTAAGAGTTATGGCCTTAGAAGTTATGGTTAAGATTTTTTAATCTTGGTTAGATTTATTTTAAGTAAAGTTTCCTTTTTACTGACAATAGATGGTGTAGCGAAACATGTCTTATGATTTTATTTGCAGAAATTAGGAAATAAGAAAATATTAAACTAAATTGAGCCATCAGGAATAAGGATGATGACTACGTATACAAAGCAAAAATAATTTTAGTACATCAGATAAAGATATTTATCTGAACAATAAAAACTGCCTTAAAGTTTATTAGGGCTTATGACGTCACGACTTCGTAAAGTCTATACTCAGAAGTGACGTCATGCGTAAGTTGCACTCTCAAACTACAAAACGGACATTGAAAAATAGAAAATTGTCATCATCCCTATTTACAATATTTTTTTTAAATTGCTTTATTGTTTTCCTGATCTCAGACGCAGGCAAGCACCAGTACATAAACATGACTTGAAAGTTAAGTATTTATACATTCTTTTATGTTTCTGATAAACCTGGATCACAAATATTAGAATCTGAAATCGCCTGTAGTAAGCTAGCTAGCCTGGCGTGCACTGCTCAAACCGTCTACGAAAAGAGGCCTATGTGGCCAGTGGGATTTTATAATCTGGTATATTCTTGGACATGAAGAGTGATCAGAAAAACAAGATTAACCAAAAAAACTTCAAAGTTTCTTTCATATTTTATGTATCATCTGTCTTTAAAGTGTCCATCGTCATTACCTTGGTCCTAGGACAACCTGTCTTCTAAACACACGAAAGGGAGTTCTTACAATTTTAGGAGCACTATGATATATTCACAATTACATTGAACCGAGATTAACTATTGAACAGTAATTATAAGACTAGTTGACTTAATGCATCGCATAAACAGGTAAGCGCACATTATACTTGTAACATAAACAATGCTGACAAATTGACAATATTCGTCTATTTATTACTTACCGCCTAAATATCAGAGGTGCTGATAACTTTTACCCATTGCCTATGGTTGCAGAGTTGACCATTTTTTAACCTATTTTGAAAGGAGGTTCTAAATTCTTCTGTATTTTGTTCAGAATGTCGGTTTTTGGATGGACTGATTTTCCATTTAACGCGAAATAGCTGCCATTTTGGTCCCATAAAAAGTTTGGCTCAGCAGATTATTATTTGTAGTCAGTTGTATGATTTTTAATGTTAAAAAAGTCTTTTTTTGCCAATATTGTCCTTATGCTTGCGTAGTAACCATTAGGCAAACAGCTAACAAGGGATTGATAGTCATCTAAATATTGCGTTGATATTATTAGAAACTGGTGTAGTATGAATAAAAAGCATATAAATAGTCAAATATGATAATCAGCTGTCAGAATATAGGCTATTAACCTATTGATGCAACTTAGTTTCTCTCAAAAAAACACATTTATCGATAATGTGCGCTTACCCTTACACTGGTATTAAAAAGTTAAAATCTAAACTAAATTAATTACGTCTTAGTTTACGTTATTATAGTTAAATCACTTTATTTATTAACTAACCACAATGTTACGTCTATGGAATGGTTTGCGATTGATAACTTGTAGTATACACTTCATAAATTATTTGGCAAAGAGTATGTAAATTATTGTAAAATGCCAATAGTCAGAGTTTGGACGGAATTTAATTTAAAAACTATAATTTTAATTAAATATATTCGAGCGCGTATTTTTCGGTATTTAAAAATGACATATTGCATGTCGCCATTTTGATTTTATTAAATTGACATTAGGTATGATTCTGTTGTTCATAAAGTTAACTAAATTCGGGTATTGCTATATTTTTCTAATACATAGGATAGACAAAGGATGGCAATAGATAACAGCTAAGTCAAGTAGTCGTCCATTAATTGTTTACCCACGTATTTAACCAGAAAAATAATATAAAAGGTCTAATTTTTGTGGTGAAGGCTTTTAATAAGTTTTATCAAGGTCGATTAAAATTCCTCCTATCCCTATCTAAAAAGATCGCAAACATCCAAATTCAGCAGAATTCATGCAACAGAATCATTCTCCACAAATTTATTTAAAAAGTAATAAGAGGGCAACGACAAGTAGCGTACAGCTTTGCAAGATGGCGGCGCCGCTGACGTCAGCGAGTGCGAGCTGGTCGCGCTGCTGGAGCCGGTACAGCAGCTCCTGCGGGGAGTGCTCGGCCACGGCCGCGGGGGTGCCGTCTGCGTCGCCCAGGCGCTGGTTAGCCACCTTCAGGTTACGGAGTAGAGCTAGCACGTCCTCTGAAAGGTGAAGGTGTTTTTAGGTCAGGTTTAAAGTTTCAGTAAGACGTGTTTTTTCGTGATAGTTTTTGGTCCAGTTTGATTTTGATTTAATGATACATATTAGAGATGAAAAATTGAGTTTTTATTTCTGCCATGACAGTCGGAGTGGTATATCTTTGTATATTTGTGTCGCTTTCTATCTAAATATTAAACTTTTCTGTATATAACGAAAATGAAAACAAGCACAAATTCTCGATATTTTGAAAACATTTTTTTTATTGCAATAAAGAGACATTTGTCGGCAAAACTAATCTGACAATAAGAACTGCAGTTAAAAAACATTTCCGAACAAAATGGCTGCTCCACAGTCCACTCAAAACCACGCCCAAATTACGACAGCAAACGAACATGAATTCTAATTCACACAGTTACATCATATTAATGCTCAGCTTAGCGGAGTGGTGTGTTCACAGTAACACGTGTGACGTCACAGTGGTGACATACGTCATCATTCATATGGATTAGAGCACGCGGTAATCTAGAGTTAGATGCTGGACAGGTGTTAATGTATGTGGACATGAGAGGTGTGAACATATTGGGATGGTTAAGGATATTTTTTTCGCTTTCATAAGTATTTTTGGCGGAAAGAAAAGGAAAAGAGATGGCAAGACAGAATCGGTAACAAATCAATTTAAAGAGTATATTGAATGATTAAAAAGCCTTTCGTTTGAGGCTCACGCCGTTAGCAGTTAGCAGAAATCTGCTGAAACTTGCCAAAGGAAAAATCCAAACTATATAATATAGGATAGTCTATCAGAGAAAAAAGTATATCAACAAGTATATGTAGCTATTTCAGGTTAACATTGAAAACTTCAGGTTGCACTTCACATAATAGTAATACTTATAATCCTTAAACTCTGCAAGAGATGCTTACAAAGCGAAAAACCACTAACTACTTTAACTAAAACTTTGGGAATAGTAATGAAACGAAATCATTTAAGACTGTAAATTTGATATTTCATCACTATTACACGTCTTTTTTTAAAACGCTGGAGTCGACATTTCCTATATGACTGCCTTGAGAAGAATTCTCGAAACAAGCGCAGTCTCTTTTGAAGTCCAAACAATTTTAGTAAAAGACACACCTACATCCACGGTCCTAAAAACCCTATACCCTCAAAGTTATTTAACAAGAAAACAGTTATATTTCCTCACCAGCATCCTTCTGCCCGTCCAGGTACTCGACCTTGATGAAGGTGGTGAGCGCCACCTCGTACAGCGTGTTGGAGTCGGCGCGCGAGGCCACGGCGCGCCGCCGCCGCCCGTACGCTATCTGCCCGTTACTGCACTGCACCTGCAGAAAATACGTAAATATTGCAGTCATAGCGAAAAGTAAGCGGTCACCTATTGGTGATTGCAGATGGATTAATTAAAATTAGGAAACATTTGAGTTTTAAAAAGGGAATTTGAATAGCTGACGTTATTTACTTTATAAGGTCTATCGTTTTCCTCATTATAAAAACCCAATTTTATTTCAATTCTAGTCTCAAAAGACCGGAACAGAAAGTCGTCTCTAACCCTTAAAGTCGCAAGATGATTTTTGAAAATGAAAACAAGTAAATTTATTTTTTATGGTTTATTAGGCACATAAAAAAGTTGCAAAAAATACAAAAAAAAAATCTAGGTATAGTTTTTGGAAAAACCTATGTATAGTATACTATACGGTGCCGCTTTTGCACGAAATCAGCAATGTATAGCATACTATACATTGCTCTATTTTAGTGCTCCGTGTGGTAAGCCAAAAAACAGTTTCTGCCTTTGACGTAACATAAATGTTTTTTGCATTTTGTGCACATTGTACTTGCTTGACCTCCTTTACAATATTTACAACTCTGATACCCGGTAAACTGAGGCTAATGATCGTATTTATCATACCTGACATCATCAAAAGGCCTCTCGGCTAATGGCTTCTTTATCTATTCTTCTCTCTATTCTTTAAAAAATCGATCCCACCAAAAACATTAAATGTAAAAAAATGCCAAGTCTCTCGATGCAGTCTTTCCATCGTAAAAAGTTTTGAGATCTCATAGAAGCCAAGTCCTATTCAAAATATTTTGTAGTTATAAATCAACATTTAGTAATTGTATCAATAGTTTTCTTTATATTATAATTATAGTGACTTGGCAATGAGCACAAATTAAAAGCTGCTTGATGCCTGGAATTATGTGCAAATGTTACTGACGAGACCAGTGATCAGATTATTTGTTATGTGTGAATCATGATGGTCACTACCGACTACATGCTCCAATACAATAATTAAGAATACCTTACGGGCCATCGCTTTATGAAAGTAAATGAATCGAGAGTACACTAAGACTGACTGCCGTTGCCGAAATTCGGTGGGACGACACGGATAAACCAAAAGAAAATTAATTTTGTGATATTAATGTTTACGCATGCGGTGTGTGTAACTTTCAACTCCTACAAATATGCCGTTTTATTTGTTTCTTCTTGTGCTCATTGCCAAGTCACTATAATTATAATATAAAGAAAACTATTGATACAATTACTAAATGTTGATTTATAACTACAAAATATTTTGAATAGGACTTGGCTTCTATGAGATCTCAAAACTTTTTACGATGGAAAGACTGCATCGAGAGACTTGGCATTTTTTTACATTTAATGTTTTTGGTGGGATCTCATTTATTTTTTGTAAGTGTATTTCTTTCTTTTTTTTTAGGTGTCATAATTTCTAGGACTTCAGCTACTGCTTTGCTTAGAACCCATTCTCTATCTCTATCTCTTTTGTTTCTTCTCTGAGACTTCGTTACTTCTAATGTAAACAAGCTTAAACTTATATATATATGCATATATATATCTACTAACTTACAAACTATAGCTAAACTAAACTAAATAACACGTAAAGTTCTCCGAATATCAATTATCACTACAATATTTTTTAGTTTCGAAATGGTTTTTCATAGACAGGTGGCGCTATCAAATGAAAATTATCGAATTATTCTGAAGTACTACTTAGACTGCGCTTTGTAACGAAACCATAGCGCGATTCAGACACGTACAACGCCATCTATCGAGCGCGCATACAATATTTATCGCAATACAATGGAGTTTTAGCTTTATTAATTTAATGAATTATGAATTTTATGTATTAATTTGTATTAATGATAGTCTGTGTATTACATTTATATTATTCTTTTCTATTCTATGTATGTATTCATCCAATTGAATAGGTACTTAAACAACGAACAAAGTTAACAATGCAGTCAAAATCCATACATAATGTTCTTGCCAAACCGCAAATATAAAATTGTTTTCTATGGCATATTATTTTTTAATGTTTTTATAATTTTTCCTTTATATGTGGCTAAGGACCTATCTTGGTGCAAAATTTGAAGTTTCTAAGTCTGCTAGAAGTACCTTAGATTTTTGATGATCTGTCAGTGAGTCAGTGAGTGACAAAATGGTGTAACTTTGATCGACCGTAACTCCTAAACCATTAATTCAATTGGCATGTAATTTCGAACTTAAGCTTGTTCTAATGCCTACTATTATTCCCCGAAAAGCTAAACTCCTAGCTTTGTCCACGTCGAAGATACAGGGGGGGCGAAACAGCCGCGAATCGCTTCGAGAAAAGATGGTACGGCCGTGCCCGTTTTGCTCGAGACTTGGCAGGGGCACTGCCGTGCCCTCAGATAAAAATAGTCTAAGGGTCCAATCAGTATCATACCAATCAGCTGGTACTGCTTCTTGAAAAGTACGATTAGATATGTCAGCCCCGTCTTGAAACACACACTTTCTT
>NW_020800224.1:0-12477 GCF_003590095.1 Trichoplusia ni
CTTGGAAAAATTAGACCATTATTTTACTGAAGGAAAATGTAAGATTACGAAGAGTTCCCGTTGTTTTGAAAATATTTTCTTAGAAAAGTATTTATACTTCTTTTTTAACACAATGACAATATACAGCATGTCTCATTGATAATTCACTGAAGGAAGAAATAAAATCAGAGGTCTCTATTGTAAATTGTGAAATCCCGAAAAAAAACTGACAACGGTGCAAAATTGAAACAACATGTAATTCAATTTTGAAACTCACATGAAACAAACGACAATCACTGTGTTTTTTTAGAAGTTAGAGGAATGAAATTAGTATTGTTGGTTTCCATTTTCAAAGCAAACAAAATACTTCGTAATATGGTAAAAGGGGGTTAAAAAAACTACATTTGAAGACATTCAAGAATTGATTAAACGTCCTATTAGAATTAAATGTTGTATGAATTTAAATTCGGTTAAAACCGCAAAATCAATACCCTTTTTTGACGTAGTCAAATAAAAATAGCATATGCTTTAATCCAAGGTACAACTCTATACCTAATTATATGAAAATCGGTTCAGTAATTTAAGCGTGAATAGGTGACAAACATATACACACATGCAGAAACACGGTCATAGGGCTATGGGGGCTTTCTTACTTCTTACAATTATATACATTATAATAATCAAGTATAATGTTTCAATAATATCTTTTGATTACCAGATTTTCTACTCGTTCGGTGTGGGTGTCGGTTCTCTCGTGACGTTGGCGTCATACAACAAGTTCAACAACAACTCACATTTCGACGCCATCTTTGTCAGTCTGACGAACTTCTTAACTTCTATATACGCTGGTTTCGCTATCTTCTCTGTGCTGGGATTCCAGGCTCAGCAAATGGGTGTCAGTGTTGAAGGTAAGAATTATGTGTTGATTTTTTTCGTAATATTTTAATTAGCATTGTATACTTGAATAAGCTTATAGTTAAGTTAATTTGTTTCTAAATATTCAACCGATGCACAATTTATTGTTTAAAAGAACATAAAATTTCATCGCAATTCCTATTATATTGCTTTGAAAAAAAAAATGTACTGAGTTCATTGTTTTTGAATAAAGGTAACGTTTTACAAATTTGAATCAATCAGTTAAAAAACACAATAACGAGATAGACAAACGTTATTTAAAATAAAAAATGTCAAAAAAATAAATTAAATGAAATTTAGACAGTCAATTAAAAAAGCTCAACAAAACTACACAAAAAACAATTCACAAAAAGTCTTTAATCAAGCGATGCGTCGGGCAGCTGTTGTTCGAAGCCCTCTCGAACAGAGAACCCTCGATCCCACGTCGATTTCACAATGTTACGAATGCAAGCATTGTTTGTATTCCATTCCAAGATAATGGATTGATTAAACTGTAAATATTTCATTCGGCCGCAGTGTTCTAACGTTTTCGGGTAAGTATTGGTTCCATGTGCGGTCGAATAGAAGGTTGATATGCTTCGTATTGAAACAAAGGACTCACAGGACGGTCTCCCTTTTGAATGTTGGAAGAACTGATACGTGGAGTATTCTTGTTGTTCGAGACTATGCTTCACTTAGTTTATTAGAAAACTTCGTTGGTATCAGATGCAAAATGAATTTTAATATAAGGTTTGAAAGGACGGAATTCCTGTAGTAAATAGCATAGCGGGAAACGATTAATATTTGCACGGGGTCAACAGTAATAGATTTATCAAATTTATAGCGCGTTTTTCTATGTATTTGTAAATAAAAAAAAACTTTACCTAATATTTATATTTAAAAACTATAAACATTACTATCCGCATACAATTGTAAAAATCCGGTATCACAAAAAATACAATCTTAATTTATAGCATGGGCAATGTTCATAGCTAACATTTTGCTAGTTCTGCCAAAACTAACCATTTCGTTTTAAAACAAACGACCCGCGCGAGTGTTACGAGCTCAATTCGGGACTAGTATCGTTGTGAAAGCGAGACACAACTATAGTTGTCTATACAAAGTAAAGCGCGCCATCTTGCTTCTCGAAAAAGTTCCAATTTCAAAGTAAATACATGTTTCAGGCATTGTTGCCCTATAAACAATAACTACATATATTCGTGCTTGTGTAGGTAGAATGTTTGACCATAAATCACTCATATCTGTTAATTAATTTTCGTATATCGATAAAGGTTTTATTACTCGACATGAGACCATAACATCACTATAGTTGGCTGTTATCAGACGATAACATGTAATATTGACAATGCTCTTAGATGAGTGAATTATTGGCGGCTAGCTCACGGTCATGTTTTGTTTTTCTCTTGTAATCGTGGTTTTAATATACTTGTGTCTGTAGTAGATAAGACAACGTTAGATGTCTGTTTTTTTTTTGGTCTTCGATAAAAACGTCACAAAATCATGAATGAATGAAATAATTTTATATTGGATCAATAAAAAAAGCTGCTACGACGGCTCATGAGAAAAGACTCCATTTGGGCCCGAAACTAGTCAGGTAACTTCAAAAAATCGCGTTGAACAGTTTTTAAACAATTATGAACTCGTCTCAAGGAAGTTTTTACAATAATATCCAAAATAAATTAAGTAAAAGTGTGTATCTCTGAAGTTAGTGACAAAGACATTAGTCACTTTTTATTCTGAACACACCAAGGCAAGGGTTAGCACGTACAGTAATATACCCCCTCAATATTTTATCATATCAGGTTTGTCAAAAACTGAACCTCAATATACTGGCCAACATAAAATAAATCAACATTATTGGATTTCCGAAACGGTAGCGAGGCCGCGTTTAGTCCTATCAATAAAACGTAAGGTCACTGAGAAAATTACGTTAAAGTCACATCAAATCTCTTGCAATAACGTGTTAATATTATCTAGCAATAGTTAATAAAAAATCCTACAGTAAAACTTGTAATTTTAAATACAAGTACGAAAGTATAACCTACGAAAAATTGATTAAATCGAAGTTGCTGATTGTAGTCAATTATTATCGGTATATGCCTCGTAGAAAAAAGTATTTATTACAAAAAAGTACATGAAAAGTTATTTCCTTATTCAATGAGCATATTCTGACAAGCCACCTTCTAAATCCTGTAGAAAACTAACATGGCTTCCTTTATCATCAGACGTGGCAGCTGAAGGTCCAGGATTAGCATTCGTGGCGTACCCTGAAGCGTTGCTCCAGATGCCCGTGGCAAGGATGTGGTCCATCCTGTTCTTCTTCATGTTATTCGTCCTCGGTCTCGGAAGCCAGTTCGGTGGTATTGAGGCTATAAACACCGCCATTGTTGATCAGTGGCCTCATCTTAGGAAGACTTATTGGAAGGTGAGGACTTTTACAATTTTACTTACTGCTTTAACATCCCATTGCTATAGAGTTTTGATGTTAGTTTGTATTAGGCTCATTATGGGTTGTTGTTAAATGCAAAATGACTATTTTAATAACGATGCCTTTTATTATTATTGCCTATTAAAAGGCATGGTGCTATCAACAAAGTATTCGTATACTTGCGTAATAAGTACTGGTTAAAGTTCAAATTTAAATTACAATTTTAGACTCCACGATCAGATGACTATGTGCTTGTATTTTTTTAATTCTCAAATGCTCAAATTTTCATAATTTTGCTCATTAAACAAATTAGTCGCGCTTTCCTACTATAGTTGCTAAATACTCGAATCACTGCTTATTTGTGTTTTTGAGTTTCTAATTTCGGAAGACCACAGAGATGAATTGTGTTCGGATATTAATTCTACTAATGAATGCTTTCTTCAATTCTAGGTGACTGCAAGCACATGTTTTGCATGTTTCATAATGGGACTGCCAATGTGTTTCAGTGGAGGCGTCTACTTGTTTACTCTACTAGATTATAATACCGCCTCTTGGGCTATCCTGTTGATTGGTATCGCTGAGGTAAGATTTGTATTTAGCGTCACAAAAAATAAATGGGAAAATAATGAGATGAATATTATAAATGGGAGCAACACTTTCTGATCTAGGGCCATATTACCTTTAGAGAAGATTTGAACACTCGGTAGATCATCGTGATGCCATGGGAACCAGATGTTACTGGTAAAAGTCATTACTGAAGGTTTCAAATTGTCCATCAAATTCAAATTGTCCATCAAATTCAATTTGTATGCTTGAAATGAAAAGAGAATTTAGTCAGACGTCAGACTACAAAGAACAACTCAAATTTAGACGCTGCTACAACATCTAACAATGATGATGAATCAGAAAATCAAGTTTTTGGAAAAAACAAACAATTATTTTATCTACTATTGATTATACTTATTTCATGGTTATTACCAATGGTACTATTTTGTTTTTCAGTGCGTCGCAGTATCATGGAGTTACGGAATAAATCGTGCTATGAAAGATATTGCGTCCATGGACATGAAACTTAATGTGATCATGCGATTCTACTGGAAGGCGACTTGGACTGTCGCCGGACCTGTTTTCAGTCTTGTAAGTAATTTTATTATATTTACCTTCTAGGGCTGTTGCACGAACGTGGAAATTGCATTGCCACGTACTAGCAAATCTCGAAACTCTGACTGAACCCACTTCCTTCAACCAAGAGGTGGGTATCCATGAAAATGTAGCGGAGAAAAAATAATGGTTTACAGAAACAATTAATTACAATAAATTAAAATAAACTAATATTTACATTTTAAAAACTATATCAATATAAAAAAAAAATATATTTACAAAGCGTCGTTCTTTGGGAAAAATATAGACCAGCCTTCTGATCACGTGTAGAGTCGACCAAACGCTTTGCGAGTTCTTTATAAAGAACTCGTGCACCTGGTCCCCATGTCCCGAACGTTTCGACCCCAAACGGCTCAAAAATATAATTACCAAGAAGGTTATTATATTTCCGCCGTTTTAGGGCTTCCGCGGCTCCAGAATGTGTATTGTTCGGTTATTATCTTCGTATTTTTCCCATTGATCAGAACTTTATTTCTGCCCGATTTTTCTTCTTTCGTCTGTTTTGTTTACTATACACCATTTCAAAATAGATTTGGACCTAAACATGCCATTTCCCTTGCAGGTCTAGCATGATCTTTACTTTAATTACATTGAACTTCTTGACTTGCAATAGGTGATAAAACACTTTAAATATTATCAGTGGTTTCAACACAATGACTATTTTATCAGTAACTTCACGCACAAGTTGTTGAAAACAATAATACATTTTAGCCACTTAAGTTAATAAGGTAGAGTTAAAGGAACTTAATCTTCACGCTATTGCTACACGTGAGATTGGCTAAATATTATTTTAATTGCTGTGTTTGTGCTATGAGACTTACAACAGTAGCAGCTGTGGAGGCAAGATAGTGCTTTATCCTCCACATTTATTTTATTTATTTATTTAATAATTTAAACATAGCGATATCTCGCTTCCACAATGGCGTTACGCGTCACGGGTTCCATCCCCGCATAGGACAAGCATTTGTTTGGTCCACGGATGCTTGTTCTGAGTCTGGTTGTCTTTGGGCATATGATATGAATGTTGTGAAGTCAGAAGGAAGAAGGATTCAATTCCTTAGACCTTAAAAAATGGTGGGCCTAAGCCTAATGGTAAAATAAGCTCAATTTTTGAGGAAAAGAATTTCTTGGGAAAAGATAAAAGTCTTCAATACGTGATAAGTGGTATTACGTTAATTTTGTTACAAAGACTGAATTGCACAATTTTTGAGGCAGGTTTTAGATAATCACAAAACGCTTTCAAATATAAATTTAAAACTCGCCGTTTTCCTGTACATCATTCTTGGTAATCATTTCCATATTAATCACTAAATTAGTTTTTCCAAAACTTCAATGATTAGTAAGTGGGATAGTAACAATTATCTCCCAGTAATCTCGTTGATTAATTAGCCTAAGTGCGTGTAAATTATCGTATACCTAGTAGGTGACTGTTGTATCTTATTATAGATCGACGAGTGCGTGTCTTTCGACATATCTACTCTTATCTGAATTATCCTCATAATTTGTATATCTTGTGACATTGGTTAATGATTTATTAAAAAAAAGCATTTTGTGAAATGTTAAAATTTATGACTATGCTATCACCGAAGAAAGAATATGATCACTATTACTTCGAAAATTGAAAGTTTTCAATAGATAAGTTTTACTCTTTCTAAAGAAGAATAATTCTTGATTGCTCAATTATATTGACTAAATCGCATTATTTAAAGAACCGAGAAAAAATTATGTATTTTTTTAATTTTATCTAAAAACCAAAAGGACGCATGTGAAACATTTACTGCTCACGCAACGACAACCCCCCCTCTTCAAATTAAAGTAGAACAAGTATTGAACATTGTTTTTTTTACTTCCAGGCTATTCTGATTTTCGTATTCTACAACTGGGAGCCTCCGAGGTACGAAGACTACGTGTTCCCACTGTTCGCTGACCTGCTGGGCTGGGCTATTGGCCTATCCACCATCATCCTCTTCCCCGTCGGCGTAGGATGGGCCTACTACCATGGATACGTAAGTTATTTATCTCTTCCCAACTACGTTGGGGTCAGCTTCCAGTCTAACCGGTTGCAGCTAACCAGTATACCAGTATTTTACAAAGAGTGACAACCTATCTGACCTCCTCAACCCATTTACCTGGGCAACACGATACCCTTTAGTGAGACAGGTTGTTAGACTCTCTAGCTTCTGACTACCCGTGACGACTGTCAAAGATGTATGAATAACAACCGGGACAATTCAAAATGCCTTCCGAAACACGGAGAATTCCTTATGACGTAGACGGTCAGTCATCCATGGACCGACCGTCTCTAGCGTAGCTGAACCTGTGATCGATCCACTTATACAGTTGTAGCTTAGCCACGAGCTCCATCATGTATACGTAAATAATATACATTAATCCTGCATATTGAGTTTCGTATATCACATTTTGATTATGAAGGATAATCCGTGATAGCAGGTGATAAAAACGGTAGCAGTATTAAAATGATAGAGCAATTTCGTTTTATGATTTTTACTTAATAATGTTTGTTTATAAAAGGAAAGTTTTTATGTTTGTTGCGGAAAAACTGGAAAACTAATCAACCGATTTCAAAGGTACATTTTCAGTGAATATGATTATCTGTTTTGTGTAGCTATGACTAATTAAATTGATCAATAAAATCGGTTCTTAAGGGTGGAAAATAATTATAAAGTTTCTCGGAATAGTTGGAATATAATTTATTATTTTCTTTTTTCACAGCGCGGCAAAGAGCTTTTCACACCAACAGCAGCCTGGAGGCCGACAAAGAAAATTCTAGACGCACCACGATCTGACTCCATTGTAGATTTAGAAACAACACAACAAGGACCCTATGACAACATGGGCTATATAATGTGAAAATATAAATAGCATTACATTTATATTAAGAACACAGTATCTAGTCAAGTAACTTTTTGGTTTGAAGGCCAAAATAAAAAACTAACGTTAGGTTCATGCCACACTGCACAAGCGATGCCAAAATATGTTTTATCGCATAGTAGATGCTTTGAAGCACTTTGGATAATTTTTGTTGACAGTTGCTTCGTTTATAAATGAACTTGTTTTGATACTGATTTATTTCAAGTGGAGAAAATTATGTAAAAAAATTGTGAAGCTTTAGTAGGCACAGAAGTAGATATGGAAAAATGAGACAAGTTTTTATTTTATATTCATATTTGACTTATGAAATGGAGTTTAAATTAAAAATACCAAACATAATATTTAAAAAAGTTCCTAAGTCGTTTCACATCACTTTTAAAGAGTCCTTATTTGCTAGCGGTGTAATGTTACCAAGGAGTTTTGTATCTTTGTTAAACTTTTTGCCGTGGTCTGAAACGGTATGAGTGAAAAATATGTTTTTTATTCGCTATCGCGTCGCTTTAACGATGTTACTTACTTTTGTTTAAATTAAATAACTATTATTATTATTGTATAATGAGATTACTTTTAATGAGTTTTCAGTACAAAAGACTTCGTAGTGAGATTGTACATTCAATACCTATAAATAATATATTTCCACAAAAGTAGGTGTAAGTAGTTCGTGTAAAATTTAGGGTACCCAAGAAAAATGAAATCCGAGCACATATATAACGAACCTGACACTACCGGAGGAAGTGGGTGATCATGGAACTGTCTCACCAAACCAAAAAAGTGGAGTTTTCGAGTGATGACCATGAAGTGGAACATGCAGCGGATGCAGACCTCCAAGGAGGTGGCCGAAGACCTCATGAAGGTCGCTGGACCCTGGTGACTCATGACCAGGCACTGTGGCGATAGGAAGGCCTATGTTTAGCTGTCGACTTCTGTCATGAGAGAAATGCACCTTAATGGCCACAAAACTTTTTTAAGGGCACAAAGAAGAAAACTAGATTTACAAAACAAAAATTACATTTTTAAACAATTAACTTATTTTAGTTCGGTGTAAAATTTAAGATAGGTTTATTTTAATGCCTATTTATAAGTTTTTACTTTGTGTAACTATTAAGATAGTGAAATAAATAAATAAAACCGTAAGAGTATGTTTTTTGCATTGAAGTTTACCCAACATAAGTTACCTCATAAAGAAATAGAACTGATGACAAACTTAGATAATATTCTAGTCTCAACCCAATAAACTGAAACTCGAAACAGAAAAAACTCACTTTTAATGTCACAAAATTTTACTCGACTATCAACTCCTTAATCCAAACTAAAATAGTTTGTCAGAAAAGTCGTGAACTGATCAAAGCTATTGGAGAACATGAAAAAACACTTAAACGAGAGACGAAGTTTATAAAGAAAAAAATATAAAGTCAAAAGTTCAGGGAACTAAGGTTTCATTTTTCCTATGAATTATTATCGAGGTCATAACGGATTTTATTAATGAAAATTGAAGTTTAATAGTAGTAAAATTGTTTTTGTAATATTATAGTTCTGAACTTTTTAGCTTGCCGGAGTATTCGAGTCTTTGTGACCTCTTCACAGGGTCTACGTAGGAGCTATTTCGATGAAAATTGGTATGAAGGTTATTCGATTATTCTTTAATAATAATCGACTAATTAGAATTTGAAAAATATAGTATAAATATAAACGTCGATCCTTGTACCAAATCACACCTCATAAACATGTAAAAAAAATGTTTAATGCCTTGGTAGATGGTAATAACAAGGCGTCACTTTACCATGCCCATTTCTTGCCTCCCTAAATTTCAGTGATCTTTGATATTGTGTCATTTCACTTCCCGTTTCACTATAACAAACGATTTCTTTAAATAAAAAAATAAGGCTGTCTAGCTATGGGGCATGGCCTGCAGTAATTGTCAAAGCATGATCTACAAAACTAAATATCGTCAAGTTTATTATCCAGTCCGTACTAAGTCAGCCCAAACGTGTCCAATAAGTCTGTCTGAAGAAACGTACTGCTGAACTTGCTACGTTAAAACCTGCTTTACGGTTGCAATAAGTGCTCTCAAACAACTGCCCTTGTAACTGTGCCAAGCGGTGTAAAAAACGCCTTCTGGCTCTTCTATGGTTCAACGGGTATGTTGCAGTTGTTTTTTGGGGAGTGAATAAATTGATATTTACATAGTGACGATAAAAATCGTAATCATACAATGGATGCTTTATAAAATAGGCTTTTAGTGGTACCCGTGAAAGACGAATTTCGGAACATGAAAGAGTTAGAAATAACCAGGACACTTTATGAATTCTTAATATTATAATACAAAACACACCAAAATATAATATTAATAACCACTTTTAGTGATTTCGATGTTTGTTACTTCCCCATAAACTGAAGTGTGAATAAAACCGTAACCATTTCATATTAATATTACTTTGAGATCTATTATACCAAAAAACATTTTCACTGCTCAGCTAATTATACAAACTTCGTAATACATTTACCGAGAGCGACATGTATCAAAACAAAAGATTAACTTCTGAACATCCGTCAGATAAAAAGTTGATGGCGTCCAGAAATTAATTAAATTCGAAAACACTTCGCAGTCGAGCGCAATAATAATTTAAACTGATCTGGGAGCCACAATCTCTACTAAACTCTCATTTTGAATCAACCACCTAATCCGTCTTAGATTGAACAAAATTAATGTGGATTTAAACCATAACAGACGTTCGTAAAGTATCCTCTGGGTTTTACTTTATCGAAATTTTATTATCTTTGCCTTATTCTCCGGCGACTTTAATAACTCGATAGGACTTGATGACAGAGCGAACAGACAGCCATTTTGCTCAAAATATCGTTTTGATTGCTTTCAACTTTTTAATTAAACGCCCTGTCGCGATAAAGTGAAAGAAAGTGTTTGAGTTGTTTTACGCTTCCTTGCAAAAAACTAATTAAGATAGGCGCTCGTTGGTCGGTGTAACTGTTTTAAGTCGTGAGTGCTAGACACAAATTGCGGTTATCTTGACACAGACTCTTTAAACACAACTTTGTCATTTTCGGAACAATTAAAAAGATTTACCAACTTTTTCTTCCAGTTGACCTTTTTTACTTTTCTTAAATACGACTTGCGTACAGTAAAATTATCTTGAAATCTCGGGTGGTTACCGATCAGATCACAATTTCTGCACCGTGACAGTTGCACGCCTCTCGTGGTGCTGTTTTAGCGGATTCTGGTAGAAATGTACATAGATCATGATTGACATAAAAATCAAATCAAAATGAAGTCACTTTTTTCAATTGTCATATAGGCAATTTACAGTGAACTCTTATTCAGTAATTTGGAGTACCGAATAAACTTAGTCTATACGAGGTAGAACTATATGTTCCAGACAAAACCCCACCATTATTTTCCACATGATTTTTGCACTAACAGTGAATATTCAACTAGTCTGTTCTTGCCCTTATCACAGTTGAGCAATGAAACCAGCACTCAACATCGGTTATAAACAAAATAACATACCTAAATACTATTTGATTAGCTAGAGTATGTTGATATAACTTTGTTGCCACCTTACTGTAAATGCACAAGTGTTACAGCGTCGTTTGCCCAAAACTTCGGCCATCGTGGAAGTTTCCAGTCACAGTATTAAGTAAGCAAGATCCTGCAGTTTATAAATGTTTGCATATTGTAATAACCTTCTGTCTGTTTAGAAACTTCAATATGTATTATGGAAAGATTACTGATGTAAATGTAGGTATGATGTAATTTGAATTTAAGTCACAGAGGAAAAAAAAATCTTTTTAGAGATACAACTTAAATGAAATAAAATGAACATCAGTTTATTATGTATTGAATTAACATGTAGCATACAGTAGAAATGAAATACGAGTAGAAATAGTAATCTGGGAAATATATGTCCTTCTTAGTATGAGCAGTAGAACAGAAATTATTTCTTCTTCCAAGAACTTAGCCGCATACATTTTTACTTGACTCACAAGCAAACTCGACCACACTGCACTCAATATGAACACCTACCTACCAACAATAACGTCAACAAAACATTTAGAAATTCAACACGAAAATAAAAATGAGCGTCCAAAAAATTTGCTTCGAGAAAGTAAAAGAAAAAATGTGAAGAACCCGGTGGAACAATTTCAGTGGAAGTTGTGTAACAAGTTATCGGCAAGAGCGCGGCGGCGGCACCTGGCTACCGACTCCAACTTGCACGGCGAAGCTTGGGGAAAACACTAGCTGCTGTTGAGGGGTTCGCTTGGAGACAAAAAACGTTCTGTACATTTTTGGGCTAAATATTCGTGCTTTTAGTCTTTGATGTAAGTTAAGACATTTGTATTCTGAGTGACTTTAGATCACAAAAAGGCAAAGATTTCTTAACCCTTCTTTTTTCTTTGTCCAAAGCTGTGTTCTTCTAGTTACTGCTAAAGGGTTAAATTTTATACCTTAAGTTTTATTTGTTAAGCTCGTTTCCCTCTATTAAACTATCATTAGACCTTCTTCTGAGTGGAGCTATGATCACGAACAAATCGCAAAAGATAATAAAAATAACATTAAGATTTTTTTTCACGTTCTTAACTTCGAAGGGTAACTAAAACATGTCAATTTTTAATGCTACTTTTAGATACCGTTTTACAGTATATATTGCAAATCATATTCAAAATACAGAAAAAAGTCAAACAAACATTTATTTTACTAGACAGCAGTTATAGTGAAACGGCGAAGCAAAAATTCAAAGGCTGCAAAGCCAAAGTAGTTACAGGTATTAAGGGCGATTTGTTAAAACAAACTAAAAGGAGGTTTCCTCCAGGTGGAAATGTTTCTATTTAACTTTTGTGTCTTGCAAATATATTATGGAAGTTTAAAAGGTAAATTTGTACCGGCGACATCTTTGTACTCGAGAATTTCTCATAGTAGATGACTTTATTTCTTATGGGATTTAGGAAAAACTTGCAGTTCCAAGATATTCAAGTCGCTTCGAGGTTTAAGTTTTGTTCTTTTATTAATAGGTTATGTTATTGTTGTTTTTTAAGAGTTTTGAAATAAATGTTGTTTGAACGTTTCTTTTGTTTGTTTATACTTTATC
>NW_020800225.1:0-39325 GCF_003590095.1 Trichoplusia ni
TGTGTGTGTGTAATTAATAATTATTCAAGTACAGTCAGCATCAGAAATATAGTTTCATCCAAAGGGATCAAAACACAAAAAAATCGGGGCATGTGGTAAAAAAAAAACGATCTTACATCAATCTAATTAAGATGCACATTTAATTGATTATACCTTAAGTTAATAAAAGTAAGAGATTGATTTTTATTAAAAGCTTCGATTATTTTTAAGACGTCGAATGCCACTATAATTTTGATGCTGACTGTACATGATTAAGATGAAATTGTAATTGTGTGATCTCGATATTGTTCTGCAACATAAACATATTTCCTATTTTGGTGTTAGATCTGACAAAGCAATTTAGTAACCCGTGCCCTATTCCTTAAATGGGATATCATGACGTTGATTTACCACTATTTAAGAGTGAATCCTACTGAAGCTGGATCATAACGATACTTCAGCTAGGAGCAGTTACAACTTTCTCATGGCTCCTCCCGAACATCGGGAGGCCCGGCGAAAAATGCCGACGTCTATACGTCTATACTCAAAAGTATGGCCCTATACGGGGCCCCCATCTGGGCGGACTCATTGTGCAGACTGGAAAACGCTCCTGCTATCCCCAGGCCACAAAGGGCCATTGCACAGCTGGTCGCAAGGGCCTATCGCACAGTGGGTTTCGCGGCGGCGTGCGCTCTGGCGAGAACCCCTCCTTGGGAGCTCGAGGCTTGGGTGCTCGCTAGGGTGTACGACTGGACGGCGCGGCAGAGGGCGCTCAACCAGCGCCCCGATCCGATAGAACGCGAGGAAGTGCGTGAGGAGGCGAGGGAGGCAATAACTCAGCACTGGGCCGATGATCTCGCCTCTGCAACGTTCGGCCGCCGGACGCTAGACGCCATCGGGCCCGTCCTCAAGGATTGGCTCGATCGGCGACATGGTTGCCTCTCCCTGCGTCTGGTGCAGGTGCTGTCCGGGCATGGTTGTTTCGGATCTTACCTGCCCGGATTGGGAAGGAGGAGACTCCGCAGTGCCACCACTGCGAAGCCGCGGTGGACACGGCCGAGCACACCTTGGAGGTGTGTCCATCGTCGGACGCACCCCGCCGCACCCTGATGGCAGCGGTCGGAGACGGCCTCTCACTCCCCAGCGTGATTGCTGCCATGCTGGGGAGTGCGGAGGCATGGGAAGCGGTAAGCCTCCTTCTGTGAGGTCGTCATGTCACAAAAGGAGGCAGCGGAGCGCATGCGGGAGGACGACCCTCTCGCGGCGCCGTTCCGCAGACGAAGAAGGGGCGGAAGACGGCGAGCACAGCGCCCGTCCTCATCTACCCCAGGGGGTGATCAGCGGGTGACAGGCGCGGGGGCGCCACCGCCTGCATCACAACTATCACCCCCCATGCTCCGGCCATTATAAAGCACCCTCCCCTCTGGGGGGGAGCTTGAGGGGCTTACTGCAAGGCAGGCAGTCGCCGGTGGGGGACTGGACGACATGGACTCCCAGGCCCCCTCCACTCAGGCGAGGTCGGAGTGCCGCTGGGTCTTTTTAGTGGGTATACCGGGAACGTCGTTTACCGGGGAGTCCCACATACCCCTCTCTCGCCCCCCGGCGGGAAGGGGATGCGTAATAGCATTTTTTCCCAGCGAAAAAAAAAATAAAACAAAAAAAGGAGCAGTTACAACTTACCCTAAAAGTTCCTAATTAACGGAAATCTTTTTAAAATGTAAGTATTTAATTTATTTTCAACCTAATTTACTTTATATTTTATCTGTTAAAGTTTCTTGTTCGTACATTTTTAATCTACTTAATTAACTATACAATCATTCAAGTATTATATAGTTATAAATTAATCTCTTCAATCATCATTCTAATAAGTTAGCGTGCCTTCATCTATAAAAATACTATTTTATTGATTAATCCAAGTATTCAATTATCCTCGATTCAATTCTTCAATAATGCAGCGTACCTAGGTATATGTCTAAAACCAAATTTAACCGGATATTAATTTTTATTTTTTATTCTTGACAGGTCCAAGAACACGGCAGACCACATCTTTCCATCGGAGGACGAATCAGCAGACGAGACGCCCGCGCCGCCGCCAGTGAAAACCAAGCAAGAGAAAAAGCGTAAGCCTTCATCGAACAGCAGCTCCCAACCATCTACGAGCAAGAAAGCCAAGCCAATCACTCCTCACTGCTCCACGAAGTCAACTGCTCGAGAGTTGTTCGGGAGCGACAGTGACGATGACGAAATGGACGTTCCTGTTTCGGGTAAGAAGAGTCCCCCGATATACTCGTACATTACGAGAAGATTGGCGAATGGATTCTCACGCCAAATGGATGAACAAAAGAGCGGAGAGTACTATATAGAACTCTAAGTTTATAAAGTTAATGAGATTGAGCGGGTCCAACCAGTGAATAGATGGCGGCACTCGGTAATCACAATCAAAAACAAATCTGATGAAGACTCAGAGTCCTGGCGTCACCTAAACGCCTACATATCGAGCACCAGGAAGGAGTTTAAAAAATGCGTTCCAACTTTTATAAGCTCTTACCAATAATTTATAAAAACTACTATATACTAGTTACTAAAAACAGAAATATAATCATATAATCATTATAAAATAATCATAATTATAATCATTATACTATACTTGCTTACCTATAATTAAATTTTAAGACATTAACATTTTGTACATACTAACCGCATTATTCCTATAATTAAACATTATAAACAATGTTGTGTCATTTTATTTTCAGTTATACATCCCGGTGATGGGTCATCAGCAAATACTGATATTAATAATGATAAATGCCAAATTGAAATCCCAGAATATGAATATGATACCAATGTATATGATTCTAATAATTTATCAAAGATTCATTGTGACAAATGCAAAATTGAGATCCCAGAACATAGATACAGATATCCTAAGAGAACAAATATGCATAAATCGAATTGTTTAATAAAGTCAAGGTTTGCAAATGTTGATATTGTTGCTACAGCATTTAAAAATAGAATCATGACTTATCGCTTAAACCCATCAATAGAAGACGAGTACCTCATACCGGAGGCGTTCTTGGATGATAAGCGAAAAGATGTTTTGACAATCATTGAGTTATCATTATCCGAAAAAAAAATGCATTAAAGTTAACTTCGAGCTTTTTGCTTACTTTTTACTACCGAAATTAAGTGAGCAGCAGCCGAGTCATTTAATACAAAATATGAAATCATATGCAATAGTACATACATTATTAAGATATACTTAGATGTAATAGAAACATTTAAAAGAAAACTTACTGAATTTGAGCATTGTGAATCTGGATGGTCATTTGTTTCTATAAGCCATTTAGAAATAAATATAAATAAATATTCCCCCATGCGGGGTGGTACTTATTTGGATTTAACGGAAGTTATTAAATACACAAAGAGTTGTTTGAACATTCAAAATAATGATGAATACTGTTTCTTATGGAGTATTGTAGCAGAATTGTTTCCAGCAAAAAACAACGTCTGCAGAACGAACTCCTATCCACACTACAGTTCAATATTGAAGATACAAGGAATTACATTCCTACCATTACCCAAAGATATCAAGTTGTTTGAAAATAATAATGATTTAAGTATTAATATATATGGATTAGATGAACATTGTACTGTAACTGGCCCTCTTTATGTGACGAATTGTAAGAAGTATAATCATATTAACTTGTTATATTTTGAAAAAAACAATAAAAGTCATTACTGTTTGATAAAAAACCTTTTACGATTAGTGAAACGACAAATTTCATGCCACAAAGGGTATCATTCTCATAGTTGTTCCCAGATTTTAACCATATGTGTAGAAATGTGTATAACCACAAACTTATACACATTTCTTACAAAACTATTTACACTTTACACAAATTAATTTACACTTACACACAAATATTGCCAACCAAACACTTACACATTAATTCCTCACACCTCGATCTAGTGCAAATACTCGTGAATGACCTTGTTTACAAGTACCACCTGCAAATAATTCTGTTCTCTAACTTAGAAAGCTCTCTCTCAATCAATCTCTTAAGTTTGTCTAGAAAAATTGATAACCAAAATTCGATAACTTAAGTATAGAATCCATGAATCAAAATCTTGATTCTCAGTTATTAACCAAGGCAATTAAATGCGACATCGAAGACGTTAAAACACTGTTAGCTGATCATAATCAAAATTTAAAAATAATCACACAAAATATTAGAAGCATTAAGTGTAATCTACTCAATCTAGATACCCTTCTCGTTAGATCAAACATTGACTGGGACGTGATTGTTCTAACAGAATGTTGGGTTCCGTCCACACAGTGTATACCACACTTAGATGGGTATAATTTTATAGCTACGACACATCATAAAACACAAAATGAAGGCGTTGTAATATATTACAAAAATATTTACAACGTTTTAAGTGAAGAGCCTGAGATATTTGATGCAAATTGTGTAATATTAAAATTAAATAGAGATACCTGCATAATTGGAATATATCGCCCACCTAGTCAACATAATACTTACAGATTTAATACTTCCTTAGATAAACTTTTAAAAGAAATGTCTAGCTGTAAGAACATCGTTATTTGTGGTGACATTAATATAGATATTAAAGAAAATACCAAGGATAAGCTGTGTGCGTGTTCCCACGAATATTTGAATCTTTTAGCTGGTCATTGCATATTAACTGGCCATAATATGCCTACACATGGACAAAATTGTCTAGATCATATTATGGTTAAAACAAAACTAGAGTTCATTTGTTTTGTCATTCAATCCTCAATCACGGACCATGAAAGTGTTGGCATTACAATTAATTTAAAATCGAAATTGACAAATCCTTATAAATATAGGCAACGCATTGATTATGAAAGGTTGGATGTTGCAATGAAGAACATTGATTATAAACGTATCCTTGATTGCAGCTGTGCTGAACTGGCTTGTGATCTATTGGTCTCCAGCATAACAACAGCAATAGAAGATAGCTCAAAAATAGCTAAAATACCAAATAGGAAAAAGATAAACAAGCCGTGGATCACTAAAGGTTTATTACGCTGCATGCGGAACAGGGATAACCTTTACAAAAAAGTTAAAAAGTACCCTAATGACGACATTCTTAATATCACATATAGACGATACAGAAACTTCCTCAAAGCACTCCTAAAGAAACAAAAAAGAGCATACGAAAAGGAAGAATTTGCAAAAGCTAATGGCAACAATAAAAAGACCTGGGATTTAATAAAGAGTGTTTGTAACATGACCAAAAAACTGACCACTCACCTTGTCTCATCTCTGTCCAGAACCCACAACGTAGTGTAAACGAGGCAAACAAATATTTCACAAGCATAGGCAGAAACCTTGCAGAAAAGATAAATATCGATCCCCATCAGTCCAAAAACCAGCATGATCTTGGCCCTACCGCATCATCGATGAACTCCTTTGTAATATTTTCCACCGATGAACAGGAGATAAAAAGGTTAATACTCGAATTAAGAGAAGATGCTGCTACGGGGGTAGACCAGATTTCAGGCAAAATCGTGAAAAAATATTTAACTTCTATCGTAGCTCCGATGAATCATATTTGTAACTTATCCTTTGCCACTGGAGTGTTTCCATCTGCTTTTAAGACTGCTCTTGTCAAACCAATTTTCAAAGGTGGTGACAAGAATAACATTAGCAATTATAGGCCTATATCAATTCTCCCTACTTTGTCTAAGATTTTAGAACGGCTCATATACAAACGGCTTATTGATTTCTTGGAAAGAAACACTATTCTCTCGCGATGTCAGTATGGTTTTCGCTCTGGGAAGTCCACCGATGATGCTGTCCACGACCTCACAACCAGCATAGTCTCCAACCTGGACTGTAAAAAAAGAAGCCTGACTGTCTTCTTAGATTTGGCTAAGGCTTTTGACACCGTTTCCATTCCTATTCTACTGCAGAAACTGGAAAGAATTGGTGTCAGAGGTCTCCCTCTAAAATTAATGGAGAGTTACCTGAGTGGGAGAAGACAGCGAGTAAAAGTGGATAATTGGGTTAGTGACGAATTAGATCTCCTATACGGCGTACCACAGGGCAGCATACTTGGACCCAGCTTATTTTTGGTCTATATAAATGACCTCTGCCAGTTACAAATTCCCAACGGCAGAATACTGTCTTTTGCCGACGACACAGCTTTACTTTTTAGTGGCAATTCATGGGAAGACGTATTCCAAAGCACGCAAAGTGGTTTTAATAGGGTAAATCTATGGCTGAAACAAAACTTGTTAACACTCAACGTGAGTAAAACTAAGTATATTGCCTTTGCCCATAAATTAAATCTTTTGCCACCAATAACCTTCTCTGTAACTGCTCATTCCTGTACTACAACTACTCCTTGTGTTTGTCCAACTATTGAAAGAACTAATGTTATTAAATATTTAGGCGTATATATGGACCAAACGCTGAGCTTTAAACCACACATCGATGTCCTAGTTGTCAGGTTACGCAAACTTATATATTTATTTAAATGTTTAAGATATACGGCACATCGTGATACTATAAAAATGGTATATTATTCTCTCTGCCAATCGCTTATAAACTACTCCTCTTGGGGAGGAGCTACAAAAGGAAATCTACTGGAAGTCGAACGGGCGCAAAGAGCCGTTCTAAAGGTTGGAGCCGGCATGCCCTTCCGTTATCCTACGACCAGCCTCTACAAGCTATGGGATGTTTTAACGGTCAGACAAATTTTTATAGCAAACATAGTAACTAAAAAACATTCCCAGCTCGTCTTCGACCCTGACCTGAAGAAAGATAAGCGCAGAAAAGGCAATGTCTGCCCTTCAGAATTATGGCATACCAGTTTCTCCCATAGATTCTACGGGTTTCTTGGCGGATACCTGTACAACAAGATAAACACAACACTGTCCATATACCCATTTCGTAAGTCAGTATGTAGAAAAGCGTTGGCCAAATACCTTAAAACGCTCGACTATAAGACAACCGAAGGTCTTCTTACTATAGTCTTGTAAATATATGCATAAAAATATTTACATACTTGTTTACACTTCATTAATAATAATAGTTAAAATAATCCCCCCTCCCACACGATTTCGGCTAGTAAACGTTACATGACAGATGCACATACGGAAATGATATCCTCACACACCCACACATACACCTCACACACACATTCACAACTTTGCACTTTAAATAATTTAGTATTACATTCTCCTTAAAATTTCTTATAATTAAGTAATATCATTTTATAATATTTTACTAAGCATCTTCACTTAGTTATGTATTTTTGGCAAGGGCTGTACTCTAATATAAAATTTATCAATTTTTCTATACTCACTAAGTTTAGTGGGGCCTGGTGACCCGTAACACAGGTATTTTTTTTATACCTACATCGGGCACCAGTCTCTCACAAATGCTTAGAATATTAAATATTAGATATTTCCTACTGTAATTACTGTCATTTGTGAAGAGAAAATAAATAAATTTATTATTTATTATTTATATTGCCTGATAAAAATAATACATTACAATTCAAAAATTATGAGCGAAAGCAGAAAATTAACTTTGTGATATACGCTGACTTTGAAAGTATACTATTAAATTATAAAGAAAAACATAATGATAAAACCACGATAAAAAATAAACTACATCAACCGTCTTGTTTCGCATATTATGTATGTTGCTCACATGATAATAACTTGAATAAATTCGTGACATACAGAGGACCTGACTGTGTAAAAGTGTTTGTTAAGAGATTGATGAAAGAAGTGAAGATAATTCACAGAATTTTAATGACTAAGAAACCCATGATGTCTATGACAAGAGAGCAAATCGATAGTTACAGCAAAGCAACTACATGTCATACCTGTAATCATTTATTATTTGATGATAAAGTTCGTGATCATGATCATATTACATCCGAGTACAGAGGCGCAGCGCATTCGCATTGCAATTGAATTTATAGAGTTTGCTCATTTATACCTGTTATCTTTCATAACTTATCTGGTTATGATTCTCATATATTTATTACAGAATTATCGAAGTATGATGGCGAGATAAAAATTATACCAAAAACAAAAGAAAAATATATTATATCCATAACTAAAATAATTAAAACCGGAACAGGATGTAAACCTATACAGATTAAATTTATAGATTCATTTCAATTTCTTAGTTCAAGTCTTGACAATTTAAGTAAAAGTTTAACAGAAAACAATTTTATTCATTTATCATCACATTACCCCGACAAAAGCCAATTTAATTTATTGCGAAGGAAAGGTATATATCCGTATGAGTACACTTGCTCATAGGAGAAATACAATGAAACGCAACTCCCACCAAAGAATAATTTTTATAACACTTTAGAAATGAAACATAACCGATGCTGAATACCAACTCTCGGTGAATATACTGACTTGTATTTAAAGTGTGACGTGTTATTATTATGTGATATATTTGAAAATTTTAGAAAAAATTGTCTACAGCACTATAAACTTGATCCTGCGTATTATGTAACTTCACCTGGATTAAGTTGGGACGCTATGCTCCTTTACATAGGTGTTCAATTAGAATTAACCAATGATTTAGATATTTATGAAATGTTGGAAAAAGGAATACGTGGAGGATTAGCTCAATGCTCTCACAGATATGCTGAAGCCAACAACATTTATTTACCTCATTTCGATAGTTCTAGACCATCATCATATTTGGTATATTTAGACTGTTATAATCTTTATGGATATGCTATGACAAAAAAATTACCGATATCAGAGTTTAAATTTACGAATAATAGTGACATCGAAAATTTTAATTTGTTTGATGTTCCTGATAATGGCGAGTACGGCTACATTTTAGAAGTAGATTTAGCGTATCCAAATCATTTGCATAATTTACATAACGACTTGCCTTTTGCTCCCGAGAAGTTCATACCTATTGGAGGAAAAACACAGAAATTAATTGCTAATTTGTATGATAAATACTACTACATTATTCACTATGTTCATTTAAAAGCATGTCTAAAAAATGGACTAGTTTTAAAAAAGATCCATAGAATTCTTTGTTTTAAACAAGAAAGTTTTTTAAAAAGGTATATAGACTTGAATACTAGTCTGAGACAAGCAGCTTCAACATCATTTGAGAGAGATTTTTTTAAGCTGTTAAATAACTCGATATTTGGAAAAGCTATTGAAAATAAACGCAAGCAAGTTGATGTCAAATTAGTTACGAAATGGAGTGATGATATGAATAAAACGAACAAATTAGTAGGTGCTGAGAAATTAATCACAAAACCAAATTTAAAGAGTGTTTCTATATTTAATGAAAATTTTATAGCCATACAACTGAGACCTGAAAAACTTGTTTTAGATAGAGACCGATATCGAATTCTCCAAACAGCATGTGTACAATTTTCATTATAATTTCATTAAGAATAAATATGGTGATAAAGCTAAATTATGCTACACTGATACTGATAGTTTGTTGTATTTAATACACACTGAAAATTTTTATAAAGACATACGTGATAATTTATCAGAATTCGATACAAGTAATTTAGAACCTAATAATCATTACTGTATTCCTAAGGTGAATGAAAAAATTCCTGGTTTATTCAAAGATGAGTTAGGAGGTGACCCAATTACCGAATTTACAGGCTTAAGAGCAAATAAATAAAGCTAAAGGCGTATTAAAACCTATTACAAGATGTTTAAAATCATCTAACTATAAAGACGTTTTATTTAAAAACATAACAATAAAGCGTAAGATGAATATGATCAAATCAATGAAACATGTGCTGTTCTCACAAGAAGTAAATAAAGTAGTCTTAAACAGAATAGACGATAAAAGGCATATTCTAGGAAATCAAATAGATACCGTACCTTGGGGTCATTGTAATCATATATGTTAAACATTAACATTATTATAGTCTTACTAATATTTTTAATTCTAACATTAATTCTGATTGTGCTTTTGTACTTATTTGAAAATTGTGAAATACATTATAAATATAATTATTACCTATATATAGTGTTTTATTAAGAGAAGCCTACGCATAACCTATACTAAAAACTATTAAAATATAATTGGGGTGCACGAAAAGAGCCTCCTCGAGTGACGATACCCAAAAACGTCCGGCGCATCCTGGGCAGTCATCTTCGACACAACTTTTTGACTGGCTAATCTTTTCACTACAGCATGACTTATTATCATATGCAATATAATTATATAGATCACACAGATACAAAAAAGAATAATGTAGATAATACCCTGAATAATTTTATCTATAATTACAATCACACCTATCATCGGACAATTGATGAAATCCCTGCAAATGTGAACAATACAAATAAAACACGAATATTAGAGAGATATTTCAGTAAATAGTTAGTAAAAACCAATAATATAAAAAGCAAGTTTAAAGTGGGTGATTATGTACGTATCAGTAAATACAAAGGAACATTTGAAAAGGGGTATACTCCGAACTGGTCAACAGAAATATTTAAAATTCGAAAAATACAATATACAACTCCTATTACCTACTTAATTGAAGATGTAATTAGAGGTCAACCCATTTTAGGTGCATTTTATGTGCAAGAGCTGCAAAAGACAAAACATCCCAATTTATATCTAGTCGAGAAAGTTCTTAGAAGACAAGGAAATAGAGTTTTAGTGAAATGGTTAGGCTTGTCTTCTTCTGAAAACAGTTGGATTGATAAATCGAATAAGCAGCGCTATGTCAACAAAAATTAAAACTGGGTCTGGCCTAAAAGGAAGTAACAAAAAATGTTCTCCAAAAATTGCATCGGGAAAAGAGTTGAAGAATAAATTTAAAAATGTTATTAACAAAACGAAAAGACATATAAAAAAATTAAAACCAAAATGCAAAAAAGTGGCAATAGAATTAGCTATGGCTGCTGTCAGAGAATTTGCTAATGATTAATCCATTAAACTTCCTCGTGTGATTCCTATACCAAAATCAGGGGGAGTGTTACCCTTGATTCCTATGTTTGCGGGATTATCTGCAGCGGGAGCCCTAGCAGGCGGTGCAGCTGGCATTGCAAAAACTATAAATGAATTCAAAATGGCAAAAAAATTGTATGATGAATCGAAGAGACACAATGAAAAGAAGCTCTTTGCGTAGGAAAAGGACTACACCTTAAATCACATAAAGGTGGGCTCGGAATTTTCGTATCGAAAGAAAAAAACTAAAACATCGGCTACCCAAACGAGCCTTGAATAATTTGGACATTTTGAAATATGGAAATAATATACCTTATTTTAGAGGTGTCTTTATGAGAGATGAGCTCCCTAAACACCCCTTTTAAAAAAGAATGTGGTGTTATTAATTTAGATAGCTCTAAAAATCCTGGCTCTCATTGGGTAGCCTATGCAAAATACAATGATTATATTGAGTATTTTGACAGTTATGGAAATCTTAAGCCTCCAAAGGAATTTATAAAATACGTGGGTTCCAAAGTTCACTATAATTACGATAATATTCAACGCGATCACCCTTTCAATTGTGGGCATCTTTGTTTAAACTTTTTGAAAAAAAATTGGTATAATAAAAAGGAATAAAATAAACAGAATCTTACAAAAGAGTCCAATATACAAGCATGTCTACTACGGTTACCATCTCTGGAACTAAATCGGAATTGGTTACATACTTTCAACCACCTCTGCATTTATCAGATCAATACGAGTGCGGTTTGCTATACTTTTCAGTGTTAAATGCGAGACCGAATATTCCTATTATTAACAGCATTCTGTCAGTGATCAGAATCGAATGTGATCTTGTTCATGGTTCGTACTGCAACGGATTACCAACTCACTTTATTCATGAATTTATATCTGATACTGCTCCAGGGCATCGATGCATAGAAATACCACAAAACGCTATTTACTTTCCAGTAAATAAAAATATAATTTCATCCATATCTGTTAAGATTGTTGATCAATTTGGTCACTATATTAACTTTGGAGAAGAACATATTCAACTACGTCTTCATTTAAGAAAAGCAAAATGCTAGTATACTATAAAGACACTCTAGTGAAAACAAAACGTCTTAGTTCTTCTACGATTGCCAAGGTGCAAAGACGTAAGAAAAAAGTTAAGAAATTGACTGAATTGAATAAAGATTTTCTTAAAGCCCTAGGGTTCAAACTATGAATATACTACAAATTACTGAATTACCGCACTTTGACACTTCGATCGAAAGTTATGAAGTCCATTCATACAATCCCTACAACAACAGCTTTAGAGAAAACGATGAAATCAGAATCCCCATACACCAGCAAGACATATACGTGCTACCCTCAGCCAGTTCAATTTACATCGAAGGTCAAGCTAAGTTGTTCGGCAAGGATGGGAATCAGATCAAGAAAACTGTTACGTTTACTAATAACCCTGTTATGTCTTTGTTTCAAGACATCAGATACGAAATGAATGGTATTGAAATAGATCGCATAAAAAAGTCGGGAATAACGACAACGATAAAATCATAGATCTCATTAAACGAAGCAGAAAATAAAGTTGCTGCATTATGGGGCTGGAACTTAAACGGATTCCAAAGTGATGGGCATTTTAGCGCTGTGATACCGTTAAATAAGATTTTAGGGTTTGCAGAAGATTATAATAAAATTGTGATCAATTGTAAACACGAACTTATATTGAATAGAAGTAACAGTAACTTAAATAGCGTTATTCTTACTGATGATGTCACTCAATTTCAAATAGATATACAAAGAGTTCAGTGGAGGGTGCCACATATAAAAGTTTCAGATCGAGAACGATTAACGCTTTTAAAGCAATTAGAAAGAGATAAACCGATTCAGATGGCTTTTAGAAATTGGGACTTATATGAATATCCTTTACTACCTAAAACTACGAAGCTTTCTTGGTCTGTTAAGACTGCTTCGCAATTAGAAAAACCTCGATATGTAATATTTTGTTTACAAACTAATAGAAAAAATAATAAAACCAAAGACAGTTCACTGTTCGATCATTGTGGAGTAACGAACGTCACACTATTTTTGAATTCGCAATATTATCCATACGAGCCTCTAAGCTTTAAGTTTTCCGAAAACAAATATAATATATTATACGAGATGTATGTGAAATTTCGTCAGTCTAATTATAACTGTCCCGCGGACTCCTTGCTTGGTTTAACCGATTTCAAGGAGAAGGCTCCTCTATTTATCATAGATTGTTCAAGACAAAACGATAATTTAAAGACCGGTCCTGTAGATGTACGTCTTGAAGTTGAATGTTGTGCTCCAATACCAGATAACACAACTGGATGCTGCTTAATAATTAACGACCGGATTGTGGAATACAAACCTTTGAGTAACATAGTGCGCAGATTATTATGACTGCCATAGTAGATGTTCAAGGTTTTAAAACAGAAACAAATGAATTTATCATAAAAGAAATAGCAATACTATGTAAAAAAAAAAATTCAGGTGTTTTTAATTAAACCACCATTTCCATTTTACGATTTGACGAAACCAGAAAGACGGGAAGTTAGTTGGATTGAACGTAATAGAAAAATACATTGGGGTGAAGGTTTTGTGCCCTACTCAAGTCATCAGAATTTAATTACAGATATTATAGAGAACAAATGTGTTTACACAAAAGGTTCTGAAAAAGTATTATGGTTAAAAAGCATTCTAAATAATAATAATGTAAATAATTTAGAAGATAAAGGTTGTCCTGCTTTCTTAAGATTGTATGAAAAATATGAAAACTGTCATGGAATGTATAGTTGTATTTATCATGACTCAATATGTGCTCTAAAAAATGTTTTGTGTTTAAGTGAATGGTGCTTTGATAACAATTTATTAAAATAAATATAGAAATAAATGTTTTGTTTTTATACTTGAATTTATTTGTTTTATTGAATACTATATCCCTCTCCCCTGATTTTACAATTAAAAATAGCATGAGTAACAATCTGCGTGTCTCAATGGTCTATAGTTCGTGCTTGGTGTCACCACATACGAAATAAGAAACGATATTCTTTGTATCTAATGTACTTAATCATGACAATTGCAATATGACATCGATAGAATGAGGAGGCGTGTGAGTTTTAATTACATTCTGATCTATTGTACTTACACATTTAATATTAACGAATGATAATTATATTCGAATAAACGTGTAAGTAATAAATTGATAGATGGAGTTATAACTCATTCAACCATTCAAGTATGGAATTGGGATTATGGAATGATGGTTCATTCAATCATTCAAGGGTGCAATTGGGATTATGGAATGATGGTTCATTCAATCATTCAAGGGTGAAATTGGGATTATGGAATGATGGTTCATTCAATCATTCAAGGGTGAAATTGGGGTTATAGAATGATAGCTCATTCAATCATTCAAATGTAGAATTGGGGTTTCTGGATCTCCTCTGATCCAGAAACCCCAATTCTACACTACTCGCCTGGAAATCGAAGGATCTCCCATTACGGTTGTAGACCGGGTGAGATTTCTAGGAGTCATCTTGGACTCGAAGTTATCTGGAGTCTCCCATCTTAACTATGTCTCCAATAAATGTGAGAAGAAGATAAACTTGTTGCGGGCTCTGGCAGGCGTTTGGTGGAGTGCCCACCCATTTACTCTTAAACTCATTTACAATGCCGTAATAAGGAGTTCATTAGATTATGGAACCTTCTGGCTGGAACCATGCAGCAAAGCTGCTATGGCTAGGCTAGATTCCATTCAATCAAAGTCTCTCCGCATTGTTTTGGGTTGTATGAGGTCTACCCCGATAAACGCTCTGCAAGACGAGAGTGGCGACCCCCCTCTATCTCTCTGTAGGCAGCATCTTGCGGAGAAGTTCATTTATAAGTCCTACTTTCTTTCTACCCACAGGATTTGGCCTAAACTGGCTACTTTGGAGCAGCTTTGCAATCAAAGTTCTTATTGGAGACATAAGGACTCCCCTCTCCCTATAAAGTCTTTTAGAAAAATAAAGATGGTGGAGGAAACAGCCCCTATTCGCCAGTGTACTAAATTACCCGTCTATTCCTCCCCATATAGTGTTCTAGATTATGTTCCCCGAGTCTCTAATAATATAGGTTTAAATAAGGATTGGGTTCAGGCGAATGAGAGGTTCTGTCAAATTATTAGTGACAAATGGCCGGATTATGCTAGGTTCTATACCGATGCATTTAAATTATCCCCAGACGGCTGTACCGGTATCTCAGTTTATATCCCAAACTCCCAAACCTTTTTGCAGCTCCAGTGCCCTCCGGAAACATCTGTTTTCAACAGATCATGAAACATCTGTTTTCAACAGATGTTTCCGGAGGGCACTGGAGAGTGCATTGGCATTCTCGAGGCATGCATTTCGGCATACAACAATATTTCCAAAGCTGTTATTTTCTCCGACTCCAGTGGTGCCCTGGAGGCTATTGTCAAAAATCCCTTTAAGGATTTCCTCCGCAGTCCCATAATTTTTTATACTTAACCCTTTGTTAAAACCTTTTGTTTTCTTGCTCCAGTAAGGGCATAGAGGTTATATTGGCATGGATTCCCGGACATAGGGGTATTACGGGCAACGAGTGTGCGGATGTCGCGGCGAAAGCTGCTATTTCTAGCAGCTCCGCAGACCAGAAATATTTCTCAATTGAAGTCTACGACCTGATCCATAGCGCGAAATCTGACCTCTTCATGGTCTGGCAGTCTTATTGGTCTGAGACCAGTAAGGTCAAAGGCGGAGCATATGCAGCAATTCAGCCTACTATTCCTTCTAAACCGTGGTTTTATAAATTCAAAAAGGTTCCAAAGACGGATACGTCAGTAATATGTCGTATCCGTATTGGTCATTGCTGCACTCCAGTTTTCCTCCACAAAATTAGAGTCCGCGACAGCCCACTTTGTATCTGTGGTCAGGATGAAGGTTCCATCGACCACATCTTTCTAAATTGCCCCCTGCACAACAATTGCGCTTTGGATCGGGTCGTGACTCAGTTGGGAATTCAAAGACCAGTGAACACCCGCCACCTCCTGTCTTTTTTCCCTAATCCCTGAATTATATGTGCGTTTTGTAGATTTATTAAAGCTAACAATATTAAATCATAACTATGTAGTATATACGTGTAAATAATATAAGCAGTATGTATAAGCAAATACTAACATTTATTATGTGTTGTTTTAGGCACCGGAATCCTGCCGAAAAATCACTAGTCTTCCAGACAATTATATTTCACAGTGCCCATGTGTGGTCATTACACGACACTGGCAGAAATTGCTAAAACAGTTAGCAGATTGCCATAAGCAAAAAAAAAACCTTAGAAGGTTTCGATACGTCGGGAACTAAAATCTAAAATTAAACCGCGATAAAATCCGTAAAAGTAGTTTCATTTCAATATTAGTATGGATGAGGTAAGCGCAGTGCTAGCCAACTTCATTAATTTAAATGTTAGCAAATATAAATTTCCAAATAAGTTAAAAGAGTCCGTAGAACGCCCTATTTATAAGAAGGTGATCGTAAGTTATTTACAAATTATAAACCCATTCCAATATTATGAAGCATTAATAAAATAATAGAAAAATGTATCATAAAACAATAGGGATGAAAAGAAAAAACATCATTAGTCCCTCAATTAGATAATTAAAAAGTATGAGACACGTATTTTTTCCTTTTTCAGAAAAACTAGAATTGTCAAAGATTGCTTTAAAGTTTAGCAGAGGGGGCTTGTGACGTAACCATATGGTAAAATTTATACTCAATCGTGACGTCACGCGTAAGTTTCATTCACTGTAATTTGGTCAATATATGATTGCGGGACAAATTAAAAAATACGTATCCATTATTATACAAAAAACTACAAGACGGACACTGCTAAAAAAAATTGACATCATCCCTATTGGGCGAGTATCCTTAGAAAAACAAAATAATTAACGAACGTCAGCAAGGGTTTAAAAAAAGTAAAAGCACTAACACACTATTGTCAAGATTCTGTAATGAAATTAATAATTATTTAGACAGAAAAATGTTTGTAAACGCAGTATTTTTTGATTTTAAAAAAGCTTTCGATACTTTAGAAAAAAATATGTTAATTAACGCAATAGAAGAATGCGGAATAGGACAGCCACTGAACGAATGGTTCCGCGACTATCTGACTGGCCGCAGCTACAGCGTGAAGGTGGGCGCGGCACACGGAGACGCGAGGGATGTCACGTGCGGAGTGCCGCAGGGCTCCGGCTGCGGACCGGTGTGCTCCCTCATGCACGCCTGCAGCCTGTGCGGGGTGATACGCCAATCACTCTCTCATGTCGTCTCATCGATCACTCATCTCGTAGATTCAATATTGAGTTACTCTCTTCACTGCTATAGCTTCACTTTCAAATCATATATTCAAAAGTTAGAAATATGTAACATTCTCCCTGTTAGTCTAAAACATAAATACCAAATTCTTACAAATAGTCACGGCAGTTGGGAGAGTTACTCAATGTTGAATCATTCCCATAAGACCAGGGCAGCCTGTGCAGGTAAATATGAAGTCCCCTGAGTAAATAATTACTATGGGGACAGAACACTTAGTAAAAGGATACCGTACTTAGTTAATAGCCTCCCTACCAATATAAGAAATATCCATAATAAAAAAGCTTTTTGTAAAACTTTAAAGACTTACCTTTAGGCAAGCATGTGAGTAACCTATCGTTGCTTACATGTTTAATCCGATTAAAAAAAAAATCCTAACTTATATCTTCTATCCACGCGGGCGAAGTCGCGGGTAACAACTAGTATTAACATCCCTGCTCGGCTCCTATCTATACTAATATATAAAGCTGAAGAGTTTGTTTATTTGTTTGAACGCGCTAACTCAGGCACTACTGGTGCAAATTGAAAAATTCTTTTTGTGTTGCATAGACCACTCATCGAGGAAGGTTTTAGGCTATAAACCATCACGCTTTGACTAATAGGAGCGAAGATGCAATGGAAAATGTGGAAAAAACAGGGCAGATATAATTCATAACTTATATCTTCTAACCACGCAGACGAATTCGCGGGAAACCGCTAGTTTATTATAGTGTGATTATAGATTTTATATCCTCCTCAATGAATAAACTATCTAACAATAAAATAGATAGTGAAATGAAGAATAGTACCACCTCATATACTATTACTGCCTGCTATACTGTGCTATACCCTCATTTAATACTGCAACCTGCTTTGCTGGTACCTTCATATACTTTCATGGTACTTATTGTAAATACATCTACGGTAAAATATTATGTATCTGAAGAAAATATCTAGAAAGTTCCCCAATTCATTTTCATCGATTTCCCATGGGAATAGGACTTTTTCCGTAGTAAAACGTGGCCTTTGTGTTAACCCATTTAGTCCTGAAACTATTTTTTTCTAAAATGTTTGTTTTTTTCTTAGTATATAGGTTGATAGGGGTCTAAATATTAGGAAAACCTAAAAAATTAAAATCCTGAAATAAAAGGGGTCTGGGAAATAGCCGTACCACATATGGTACAGTAGGATTTGGAGTAAGAAAAATACCGTAAAAATGAGAAAAAAGTTGTTTATTGTTCATAGTTATTTAAAAATGTAATCAGAATAAAAAAAACCGCAGCAAATGAAAACTTATTAAAAATACAAGAAAAACATACACTAAATTAGCATTTTGTGTGGTAAGCAAGAAAGCATTCAACATGCAATCCAACATTACATTTGATGCATCTTGCTGGGCTTTGTCGGTGGCAATGTCCACATCTCGTTCTTTTATTATCGGGCTGTTTTATTATATAATGACCCTTGTCATCAAATCGGGAATCCATAGTTAGAGATGATTGTCGGCTAGGTCCAGGCTTGCTTCGAGACTTATTCGATTCAATTATGGATATAGCTATGCGACGTCTAAAATACAATAAATCTTGTTTGCCACCATTGTATCTATAAAGTAGCCAGGCATTTTGCACTGACATGTCAAGACAATGCAAAATAAGGGGCATGTACCACTTTTTTCCCCGGATGCTAGTTCTGACTGACGAAATATTTTGATCAGATAAGTCGACACCACCCATATTTTGGTTATACTTCTGAATCAAGTGAGGCTGAGATACACTAATTTTCTTTTTTAGTTGTTGTGAGTATCTCTCTGCCTTATGACACGGTAATATCCCCGTTGAATTTGAGCAAACTGTAACAATGCTGTTGTCATGCCATTTACAGATTATAATGGAGTCACTAACACGATAATCATACTCTCCTCTTTCCTTCTTCTTCATTTCTTTATTAGCTATCAAAGGACATTTTCCTGTTCGATTTTCTCTTATAGTGCCCGTTACACCCATATTCCTTTTTGTTAACTCTTCAACCAACGGTAACCCGGTAAAAAAATTATCAATATATAAGTGATATCTGGATCCAAGCTCAAGTTTCATTAGTTTATCTGAATATGTCAAAACTACACTAGCCCCAAGGCCTAATTCAGCATATCTGGCGTTCAAAATTGTAGTGGCCCCTTGGTAAGGCTCAAACCAAGCTATATAGCCCCCCGCAGTAGCTCCTACCCACAGTTTGAACCCATACCGTATGGGTTTGCCACGAATAAATTGTTTACATCCATGTCGACCAAAATAAGGCACCATAGCTTCGTCAACACTGTGGTTTTCTTTGTGGGGACAGTGGTCTAGAAACTTGGCAGATAATTTGCTCATAAGTGGCCGAACTTTTGCAAATTTATCAGAAGAATCTAACTGATGGTTGTCCATACAATGTAGATTTGAAAATATGTAGGAAAAGCGGTCTCTCGATAAAGCACTAGCAATGAGCTCATTCTTCACGTCAGGCGAGTTCTCCCAATACATTCGTCTTCTATTTACCGAGGAATAGCCACTTACTAACAGAACACCAATCATACACTTCATCTCTTCTATTTTTATATCAGCAGCAAGGTTTTTTCTTCCTATGTACCTGTTCGTCTCAGTGGTCAATAAATCAAAAACATCCTCCGAAAAAAACAAAGAAAACCATTCTAGTGGTGATTTTTCCTGAGGGACGTGGTAATCAGGTCGCCATAATGATAGTGAGCCTTCGTAATCCCGTTTCCTCCAGTTATATTTTTTTAAAACTTTATGAAGGGGCTCATCATTCGTGTCCGGATCCCCAATGTTGTCCAAACTAACTGTAGCGGGTTGACGTAGCTCTGCGTCCGCTCTGAGCAAGCTGGGAGGTAGATTATTGACATTGACCTGATCTTCGTCTCCAGAGTCCTCGTCTGTCAGTTCTGCATTCGCATTATCAGGCGGAAGTATGAATACATCATTTTCACCTTCGGTTGTCTCAACATCCCCCTCTTCCAATAAAGATAAGATGTCATTCAGGGATAATGGTCTGAAAAGCAAAAAAAAGTTAATTGAAATGGCATATAGTCCTACCGTACCAAATAGGGTACACCATTATTCATGTCTAAATAACTAAAAAATAAATAAATAATTAGGATATTCAAATGTCACAATGAAACAAGAAGTATTTTAGTTTTATAAAAAGATGGAAATTATTTGTATAAATTATATAATTGTAGTATATTTACCTGTTGGAAGCCATGTCTCCGCAGAAAAAATAAATTTACGAAACTTGTTCAATAAATCTGCACTATTATCAGCATTCAATTGCACTGGCGTATTTTTTCCGATGAGCACTATTCTTCTTTTCGACATAAATACCAAATAATATTAAAAATATTATGCGAGTACCTGCAAAAAAAAAATATAACAAGTGTACCGTATATGGTACGGTAGGTCTAAATGGGTTAATCCAGGGTGTCAGCTAACCGCTGTCCCTATACAGGGGCAGTTGTTCAACTGCCCACAAGTTTTTATAAACTTTTGATATCTACAGTAGTAAACTAGATTTCGTATGCTTAGTAGTGTATCTTTTAAATTTTATTTTAAATATTGTCATTTTTTTGGAAAAAAGTGATTGAATTGTTAATTTTGTCCGCTGAAGTAAAAAAAAATCTATCTTCACAAGGTAAGGCTTTTTGCGATTTTTATTGTTTTGTAGTATCAAAAATAATATTACATGACAATAAATGTTTATTTTTAAGTTTTATTCATGGGAGGCTAAAAATAAAGTTATAGGTGTATTCCTTGATATGTCCAAGGCCTTTGACACGGTTTCAATTCCGATACTGCTTTTAAAACTGAAAGCAATAGGCATTCGTGGACCAATACTGGAAATTTTTCGATCATACCTCTCAAATCGAACTCAATGTGTCAAAATATGCGATTACACAAGCGCACAAACCTCTCTATCTTTTGGTGTTCCGCAAGGCAGCGTCCTTGGTCCCACTCTCTTTTTAGACTAGCCTGTTGGTCTAGTGGTTAGTGACCCTGACTGCTATACCAGAGGTCGTGGGTTCGATTCCCACCCAGGACAAATGTTTGTGTGATGAGCACGATCATTTGTTCTGTGTCTGGGTGTAATTTATCTATAATATGAATGTATTAATTTAGAAATATATAAGTATGTTTATCAGATGTCTAGTACTCATACCACAAGCTCTGCTTAATTTGAGACTAGATGGCGTTGTGTGAATGTTGTCCAATATTATTATATTATATTAGTGTACTCTAACAGCTTGTCTACAAAGTCATTACCGAACTGTAACATTATTACGTACGTTGATGACACGGCAGTTATTGTGCATGGACGAGACTGGGAAGAGACCAAGCATTATACAGAACATGCGCTTAAAGAAATTATGACTTGGCTCCATGATAACCTTTTGACACTGAACATGGATAAAACAAAATATATTACTTTTGGTCTACGCAACAGCAGCCAGCCGTCATCAGATTTTGTAGTAAGTGCACACACCTGTTATCAACTAGACAACTGTACTTGTCCTAAACTGAATCGTACGACAAACTTAAAATATCTGGGTCTTATTATAGATGACACCCTGAGCTGGAAAATCCATATAAACCACTTAACTGCCCGTATTCGTAAATTGATAATTGATTCTATCTTCACTTTATCCCAATATCAAAACGAAACAAAACCAGAGTTTGCTCAGTTACATCGCATAGAACGTCACTCGCTAACAATCAGTAGCAATAATTTATAATATATGACTATTAATAATATTTATTCAGTAGGTCCGATCGCTAGGATGGCTCGAGTAAGAATACCCGAGTCCGGCAAGCGCTCGGCCTTTTATAGTAGAAATCGGTGCGTCATTCATTTGAATTACCCGCCTCCGCATAATAAAATTTTACATTAAAATTGCTACTATTTTGTAAACAAACATCTTAAATCAATTAACATGCGTCAATTACAATTTTTACTTAATTACAATCAACAAATTTGATTTCATTTCGAGGTTATTCCGGACACGTGTTTTTATTTGTCATCTTATTGTGGCGAGCCGCCGACACGACAATTCTGACAGGCGGCGCGTGCTCTGCGTCTGCCTGCGTTATGAGGTTTGATGCCTGACATTAAGAAAACGTTTTCCTTTGAACTAGGTATCCGTAAGAAAACTATGTTGCTTATCATTATTATGATAATTACTGTGTTGCGAAGACATCTGTCTTGCCCTGAAGACATTTGTCTTGCCTTGAATCTATGGTATATAATGGCTGGAGCCTTCAGCATGTTCAGCGACTGCAGACTTCGTTGAGCGGCGGTGTTTGACGTCAGCGATGTGTTCTTTTACGCGGGTCCCTATGCTTCGTTTAGTTTGACCGATATAAGAGAGGCCGCAGTCACAATCTAGTTTGTATACTCCTGCATCTTGTAGAGGTATGTGACACTTGACAGATGGTAGGGACTGGCTAATCTTCTTGGGCGGCTTGAAGTATGTTTTAATTGAAGCTCGCCATTATATTAGATTTGATCAACCACAGATCCTCGCTAAAGAATCCAAGTTCCTACCAAGGATGTTTCGCGAGGCTATTGAGATTAAAAAACACCCTAATTTCAATAGAGAAGATGGCTGGAAGATATCACCTACTTGGGATCCAATAATAAATAAACTCAAGGCCAAACCCAAGAGCAGCGCTGCAAGAGATCAAGGCACAGTGAGCTCATACTGCGTAGGTCGGACCATAAATAATTAATTAAAAATATGAAGGTAGAACGAGCAACATCTTCTGTCAAGACGAACACCATCTCAGTCTGCCCGTGACCATGATACCTGCAAAGGTGTCGAAACGTCGGGAACTAAAACCAAAAATTAAACCGCGATAAAATTCGTTTCATTTCAATGTCTAACATTCGCGTAAACCTAAGACACCACTAGGTTTAGACTACATAAAAAATATCTGGAAATATATATTCTGTACTTACAGAAATAACCTAATGTACTTAGATTTAAAAAAATATCATTTTAATCGTACGTATTTACTGTTTTATGCTTATATTTCTAATTAAACATCTATATTTACCACTAAAATACCGACACATTTATTAAGAAATGACTCTTATTCTATTTACAAATTAAAATGGATGATAATTTAAAAAACAATTACTGAGATAGACGACATTAATATTGCACGTGCGATTGAATGTGACCCTTCTGATCTCACTAAATACATACATATAAATAGAACCAATTTAACTATATTTTCACAAAACATAAGAAGTACAGTATATACTGTAATTTTGATGGTTTTGTAGCAACACTCTCCACGTTTTCATTTGAAACCGATATCATAATGTTAACTGAATGTAGATTAAGTGAACATAAACAAATTCCTCAGCTTATAAACTACAACTCCTATACCACAACAAGACAATTGAATCAAAATGATGGAGTCGTTGTTTACATTAAAAATTCACTTAAACACAAAGTCAAGGAAGTAATGCTAGCCCAAGCATCTTGTCTACAGTTAAAAGTTCTGAATAATATTATTTATTGTATTTACCGCTCACCATCAATTACAAACTGCGATTGTTTCATAGATTCTCTCAATAATGAATTTGATAACTTAAATACTAAAAACTAGCTTGTGCCCGCGACTTCGTCCGCGTGGAATAGTGACTTCCGGCAGAAAAGTATAGATAGCTGTGTCCGCGACTCCGTCAGCGTGTAACTCCTTGTGTATTAAGTTAATGTATTGGTAATATTTATTATTATTATTTATATTGGTAATATTGTTTAGATCACGTTCACATAAGGCTTAACCCTTTATAAGACACAGAACTTAAAAATATTTATAGCTTTTAAACTTTATAATAATGTGTTAAGGTTCAAATTCTGGTGGCAATATAAGTACCACTGCCTTATAAAGGTAAGGTAAAGGTACCTATAAAACGAAAATACTTTAGTGCAAAGCTTCCGGGTAAACTATATTGAAAGTTGACCCGTCCGGCACGTGAACATAAAGACTTTTAGAACTGCTAACACGGGAAAGAGCAACATACAACTGACCATGTGAGAAACAACTGACACTGAGATCTACTCCAGCAACACGAAAAGTCTGCCCTTGAGCCTTGTTAATTGTCATTGCATAACACACCGATACTGGGAATTGCGTCCTTTTAAATTGGAATGGAAAATTATTTGGTATTAAGGGTATTCTGGGAATAAAGACGGTTTCTCCTGCACCGCAACCTGTTAAAATTTGAGCCTCGATTATATTTTGTTGCAACTGGGTTACTTTTAGTCGAGTTCCATTGCAAAGTTGTGGTGGTTTTAAATTTCGGAGCATAATAATCGGTATCCCAATTTTTAAACAAATTTCATGAGAGGGAAGTCCGGGCATATTTAAAGAATTTAAAAATTCTATCGGGTAATTAGTGGCTTCTTGTTCATCGACCATTCTATTTATTGATCTATAAACTTTGCTTTCCCCCTGTATATTCGACAGTATTTTGTTATTGATCTCAGATGCCTGGTCATTGCGAGGAGTTAAAATAGATCTTTCGCATAGCCAAGAATTGTCCCTATTTAATATATTTGTTACGTCACCGTAAACCGACGATATAAGATGTGGTTGAGATTGCACCATACAACATAATTCAGGCGTCAGTATAAGTTTTCCTTGGTGTAGTTGTGGATAGGTACCTTCACCAATCTTTAACAATGTGTCAGAAAATTGACTATCATCCGGGTTATCTCCAGTTCTCACTCGCATATTTATAGTCAAATGCACCGATTGTATATCTCGCCATAAATAAGAGCTTTTCAGGCAAGCCCTAACCTCATCAGCTCGGGTTCCCCGTGGTATTACCGGTAAGGTTTGTCGGAAATCACCACAAAATAAAACCGTGATACCGCCCATTGGTCGATCATTTTGTCTTATATCCCTTAAAGTTCTGTCTACCGCTTCTACTCCTTTTCGATGGGCCATCGTACATTCATCCCATATGATTAAACTACACTCGCGTAATACCTTAGCTTTGTCGCTATTTCTTGAAATACTACAGGTTGGATTTTCCGTGCGATCTAAATCAATTGGTATTTTAAACATACTGTGAGCAGTTTTACCTCCTGGTAGCAATGTTGCAGCTATCCCTGATGAAGCTACGGCAAGAGCAATTTTACGCTGATTTCGAACATAAGCCAATATTAATTTAGTCAAAAAGGTTTTTCCAGTTCCTCCAGGTGCATCTAAAAACCATATTGTTCCCAAATTATTTTGAACACTATTGCACACGCGGTCATAAACTGAACGTTGTTCTGCAGTCATCATTGGGACACCGTTTTCTAATGTTGTCAGCAGTTCCGTTAAATTGTAACCAATCTCTGCGGAATATTCCCTATTAGTTACCTCTCCGACTGAGGTTGGTGTTGGCAAACCATATTCACAGAGTGATTTACCGCCTACTGCTGTTAAGTCATCCTGAAGAGCTAATAAGCACTGATTTATGGCAAGATCACGGAAATTATCATTAGTTGTGCCTTCATCATTGTTAGGTATATTTCTAAGAAAGTCTTCTGAAAATTTTTCTTTATTGTTTTCCCATAATGTTACAGCATCTGACAAATTACAAAATGTGAGTAATGTTACAAATAAATGGCGTAACCGTCGTGGATTATCACTAACACAGGATTCTGCTAAAGCGTCATCCCAATGCTGATCATTTTCAAGCAAATGACGCGCTTGGCAAGCTGCTTGATAAGTGGGATAAACAACATCGTCTACTTTTCTCAAATCTATAAATGAGGTTGGTCCTCGCACGGTATGTAATAATAATCGCAAATAGAAACACTCAGCGTTGTTAGGATGAACGGTGTACACTCTACCAAGAACATGTTCTTTAAAAATACCTGACTCGCCATCTACAGGCCTGCCACGGCGTCTTCGATTAAAGACACCCGTTGCTTATCGTAGATATAACACGATGGAACTTCCTCATACAAAAGAGATTTTGCAAAATCATCAGTTTGGCAAAGTCGAAAGAATGCTAATAAACTTGTTTGTCTAGGGTTCTCTAACCGTTCTGTGACATTTTCGGCGTTGAAATATATACGTTGGCCGCCTTCAAGATGAACATCTAGATGAGTCACAGGTGGATATCTTTCGTGAATGTTGAAACTTAAGATCCGCCACACAGCTTCTGAAGAACTTATATATCTGCCTGACTGAAATCTTGTAACTTCATCATGTTCATTTCTCAAAGCAAATGTAGCTTGGTCACTGCCCTTATTAATATACTTACAAATATATTTTATTGACTCTACACTATTACACATTTCAACATTTATGTGAGCTTGAAATGCTCTGGACAACACAGGAGAATACGGAACGACCCACCTATTATCTAAAGTAACTTGTTGTCCAGACACTCGCTTTTCAACAGTAAAACCATCATTATCTCTTGAACGGCGACGATATAATGGGTATCCATCATGTCCTGTTACAGTGCCATCCACTAAGGCTTTTGGATATCTTTTAGTGCAACGACCGTCTTGCATGCAAGGAGAATTCCCGTTAAACGAACCACATGGACCATGTATCATATGAGTTTTAACAATGTCGTATAACACGGGATCTGCAATCGGACTTGGAATTTCAGCACTGATTAAACTGTCTACATCATTAGGTCGAACCTTATCTTTTAACCAAAGCAGGATATGTGCGTGAGGTAAGCCGCGTTTTTGCCATTCAATACTATACATATAACACAATACTTCTCCAAAAATTTTATCTTTGGTAAGTAGATCTATCATTGATTTTAATTTTAAATGAAAAACTCTTGCTATGATATCATGGCGGTCATGCGGTGCTTGACCCTCAAGAAGCTCCCGAGTAATTTCATCCCACTTAGGATTGGTAGTTACAGTAATAAATAAGTCGGGACGTCCATATTTTCTTACGTAACAAAAAGCATCTTGAGTACGTTCGTGCATGTATCGTGGACCACCAGTAAAAGAAGAGGGCAAAATAACTAAACGACCCATATTCACCGTATCGTTATCTTGCTGCATGGCGTCGCGAAGGTGCACGTATTCTTCAACGCGCAGCTGCCTTTGATTAGATCGTATATAAACTAATCTTTTGGTTTCAATTTTTGCGTACATGTCTACAATAAACTGATTGAATAAGCCACGAAAACGTTGAAAGTATACAAACCTATTCCGTCTTACTTGCAAGTGGTAGCAGTAAAATTGAAGGCATGAAATCTTTTTATTATAATTAGGTGCGCCTGTACGCGGATCAGTTTGGTATAAAGCAAAATTATAACCATCTTCCCCTCGACAGTATATCAAAGGATATTGCAAACTGTCGTAAGCCCTGTGGGTTTCATAAATACGTTGCAAACGATTATCTCTGGAACGGATAACGATATCACGCCTATCGGCATTTATAACAATTTTATAATTGTTATCATCATCTCGAGGAAGAGCTTCTAATGCCGATTTAAAACTGCATACATACGAATTAACCTGATGCAACATGTTCTGAAGTTGTGATATGAGTTCAGTATTTAAATTCGGGAAATATTGATTTCTTATATTCGACTGTTCGTTGTAGTCGGATACAAAATATATTTGAAGAAACTTAGGTTGGTTTTCAGGCAAAAGGGATCCTATCAAATGGTAAACCTGACCTTGTATCTTAAAAGTAGGCATGAAATGACCTTCTGAGATTTGTTGAGCGCCAAAGGATGTCATTTGAAATGCACTATTATAAGTGCGAATATTATCTAAAAACTGTTTAGATTGTATATGTTCCCCTAAAAGTAGTGATTTCAAAGGTTCCGGTGGGTCTTCGAATGAAGGCAAATTTATTTTACCTGTAGAACAACAGAAACCAGCTGACTCCTTACTCCACTTTGAAGCATTACAAAAACGACATACCACGTTCATATCGCCTATTACAGAAGATGATCCATAATCAATTGTGAGGTTATAAGCAAACCCACTTTTATATTTGTCGGACCAAGCCACCGAATTTCTAGATTGATCTTCTATGTGTACATCTAAGTTATTAAGGCTATGTCGAAATCTGTCTGCAGTAAGACGGGCCTCTCGCTGTTCGTCCGTTTCAAGAGACCGAATATTTTCGATTCTTAATCTTTCATTAGACAAACTTACTGATCGTTCTTGTCTCAAAGAATTATAATATTCGCGTACCGACTCTAGTCGTTGTTCATGCTCATGTGCGTCTTCGAGAGATCGAATAACATTATGGTGCACCCTATCATTTGTCAAACGGTCTTCATATTGAGTTAAAGTTTCAGATTCTCGAGATAAAATATGACGTTCGCGGTCAGCTGTGAGACGCAATTCCCTCTCAGTGTAGGTTTCTGACTCGCGAGACAATATATGACGTTCGCGGTCAGCTGTGAGACGCAATTCCCTCTCAGTGTAGGTTTCTGACTCGCGAGACAATATATGACGTTCGCGGTCAGCTGTGAGACGCAATTCCCTCTCAGTGTAGGTTTCTGACTCGCGAGACAATATATGACGTTCGCGGTCAGCTGTGAGACGCAATTCCCTCTCAGTGTAGGTTTCTGACTCGCGAGACAATATATGACGTTCGCGGTCAGCTGTGAGACGCAATTCTCTGTCAGTGAAGGTTTCTGACTCGCGAGACAATATATGACGTTCGCGGTCAGCTGTGAGACGCAATTCCCTCTCAGTGTAGGTTTCTGACTCGCGAGACAATGTATGCCGTTCGCGGTCAGCAGTGAGACGCAATTCTCGTTGTGACGCAGTTTCAGCATCTCGGGATAACACATGTTGTTCTCGGTCAATGGTAAGCCTCAGCTCTCGTTGAGAAGAGCTTTGAGACGCCCGTGATGTAGCTCGTCTCGCTCTGTCAGCTGCTAATCGCATCTCTCTCTCTGGAGAGCTTTCATTGGCTCAAGAGGTTGAGGCACTAACTCTCATAGAGTTTAACCGATGTGCTCTTTCCTCTGCCGATTCTTGAGAACGCGCATTTCTCATCCTTTTAGCATCTCTCGAATTTCGAGATAAAGATGGTCGTTTTTTAGGTGGCATTGTGTATTTTTAATCGACCGGTAACTGAAGCTACCTTACACTTACAATTATATATAGTTATTATGTAATAATTACGAAAATAAACTATTAATATAATAAAACACTACCAATTACGAAAATAAACTATTAATACAATTAAACACTACCAAAATAACTAATATAATAATAACGAAAATAAACTATTAATATAATTAAACACTACCAATTACGAAAATAAACTATTAATTTAATTAAACACTACCAATTACGAAAATAAACTATTAATTTAATTAAACACTACCAAATTACGAAAATAAACTATTAATACAATTAAACACTACCAAAATAAATAATATAAAAATTACGAAAATAAACTATTAATATAATTAAACACTACCAATTACGAAAATAAACTATTAATACAATTAAACACTACCAAAATAACTAATAGGTGTACCTACTACTAATACTATTAATCTAATACCTATTATATAAACTAACAACAAAACAATTCTAAAAATAAACTATTCAAAGACTAAAAGTCGTGCTGATAAGCACGGTTTGCAAATAACAATTATTGATTGTCAATAAGGTCGAACAGTCTGAACGTCTATTCGCATCAACAGCCAAATATTGTATGACGCACGAGCGCGGACCCCCCGCCTTTTTATACCTCCCGCCACGACGCGCGTCGAGCGCGGCAACCGATACACAAAAATAATCCTTATAGCATGACTCTGTATTCACGCGCGATTTCTTATTATTTCATGTATAACTTTGGTGTTTCTACACCGATTTACATGATTCTTTTTTTATTGAATAGGTAATAATGTTAACTTTTTTAATTGGGGATGAGTGATAGTGTTGTAAACGTTAGAGTAGACAAATACAATCAGAAATCTCCGAATTGCTAAGCTATCGGGAGTTTCACGTGTTATTGTGAGTCAACCATAAAAGTTAGACATATGCTGTCGAGGAATATTTTTTATATAATTTTAGGGAGAATATTTCCGTCATACATGATTTCTATGTAGCTTTAACCTATAAGCCTGCACACGTGACGGAAGCTTAAAAAATGGAGTAACTTACCCCGTTTTCCCAATATTTCCCTTCACTGCTCTGCTCCTATTGGTCGTAGCGTAATGAAAAGTATACTATAACCTGCCCAAGAGTATGAAGAATAATTGTGCCAAATTTCGTTAAAATCCGTCGAGTAGTTTTTGTTTCTATAACGAATATACAGACAGACAGACAGACAGACAGACAGACAGACGGACAAAAATTTTACTGATTGCATTTTTGGCATCAGTAGCGATCCCTAACCACCCCTTGATAGTTATTTTTTAAATATATTTTATGTACAGAATTGACCTCTCTACAGATTTATTATAAGTATAAGTATAGATATAGATAGATAATATTATTGCCGGTGATATAAATATTAATATTAGGCCGAAAGACCACGAACCACCCTATGAACGCAAAAATAGAGTTAATTACCTTAATACATTGTCATGTTTTGGTATATTGCCTGGTCATACACTTCCTACACGTGAGGTCAATTGTTTAGATCATTTTATGCTTAAAATTAACAACAATAAAGTATCAGCTCATGTAGGTATCTTGCACACTTCAATCACAGATCATTACACAACATTCTTGGCTATATCTAAAATAAAAAATAAAATATTTGCACATAAAACTAAATCTATTCTCAATTATGAAGAGGCATTAAAACACATACAGGAACATAATATAGCGGACCTACTTTTTTGTAAAGACCCTATTAAGAATTAATTAATATATTCATTCATAAACTAACAGAGTCTATTCAAACGAATACATCTCCTGTTACGATACCTAGTAAAAACAGAATAATCAAACCATGGATTACTCAAGGTATTTTGCGATGTATCAGTAATCGTAATAAAATGCAAAAATCTATAAAAATGGATCCACACAATGAAATTCTTGAAATTACTTATAAAAGATACCGAAACTACTGAAATAATTTAATAAAAAAACTGAAAAGAAAATATGAAACGGAAATATTAGCTAAATCGGTTTCAAACAATAAACTATTATGGAAAAACAAAAAATATTACATACTCTAAAAAAACAAAAAATAAAAATACAGAATTACTAAACACAAAACCAGCCCCCACAGAATCAATAAATTATAATATTGGAAAACAGTTAGCTCAACAAATCCAAAAAGACCTAAACTCTGCCCATCAGTCTCAAACAAGCTACCAACCCCCTGTATCTCATTCCTTTGTGCTATACAATACTGACCCTTGTGAAGTAGATAATGTCTTAATGAACTTAAAACCTGATAGTGCACCCGGTTGGGACAACATATCTACAAAGTTTCTGAAATATATAAAAATAGAAGCTGTCCCAATCTTAACTCATCTGTCTAATCTATGCTTTAGTACTGGTGTTTTCCCTGAAGCTTTGAAACAATCTATTAATTCACCCGTTCACAAAGGAGGGAACAGAGATGATGTCAACAACTATAGACCAATATCGGTCCTACCAGCAATATTAAAAAATTTAGAAAAATTGAGTAATTATAGACTACTTAACTATCTAAATAAATATGACTTGCTATCACCAACACAATTTGGGTTTAGAAAAGCTATATCAACTGAAGATGCAGTAATTGCTCTAACATCATTAGTAGCTAATAATCTCAATACTCAATACTCAATACATTTATTGCATTCCACAATGTGAACTTAGGTGGTAGGTACACAAGATACATTAGTTTTGGAGCATTGTGGGCCCTGTCGGGCATAACAAAATAAGAATTTGGGGAGGAGGGCTATTAATAACATTTTCAGTTTTACAAATTAATAATAATATAGGTAAAGTATTTCTACAATTCTTATCTACATTTGGTTTTGGTATTCATATCTACATTTCTATGAATTTAAATTATAAATATATTTTATTATTATTCTATATAAATTAACACTATTTATTTATTTCTGTTTTAATTATTTACTTTATCACTTAAATATTCTTTTATACTATAATAACATTTTTGGATGAGGAATTGTTTTAAATTGTTTATAAATATGTTACATTTTTGTTCATTTTTAATTTTATCTGGTAATTTATTGTATATTTTGACTGACATTACTAAAGTACTTGTAGAGTGTATTGTCAGCTTAGACCCTGGTAGGTTTAGCCTGTTTTTGTGTCGCAGTGTATAGTTAGTTTGTATGTGTTCGCGTGTAGTGAAGAGTTTTTGATTATGTCTAACGAATTTGCATATTTCTAAGATATATATGGAGGGAAGGGTTAGAATTTTATGTTCTTTAAAAAAGGGTTTGCAGCTGTCTGTGTTTTCTATGTTAGCTAATATTCTAATAAGTCGTTTTTGTAGTATGAAAAGTGTGGATGCGTCTGTACTATTACCCCATAGTATAACGCCGTAGTTTAACCATGCGTTTGCATAGGCATAATACGTAACCAGAGCAGTAGAGAGATTTGTTGCTTTTTTAATTTCACGGAGGGCATAGGCGAATTTTGATAACTTTGACCTGATCTTTTTAATATGTGATTTCCAGTTTATATTTGTATCTATAGATAAGCCGAGTAGGTTGAATTCTTTAACAGTTTCTATTTCAGCATTATTGTAATTTAATTTTATTTCTAAAGGACTTTTCTGATGTGGATAGAAGGACATAATTTTAGTTTTATTAAAATTTAACTCTAGGTTGTGTTCTGTCATCCAAGTTACTATTTTGTCGAGTATACTTGTAAGCTTTTTAGTGAGGTTAGTATTGTCTTGAGAAGAAGTTAGTACTGAGATATCGTCGGCAAACAAAACACATGACTCATTTATGATCGAAGGGAGGTCATTTATATAGATAATAAATAAGAGGCATCCAATTACACTCCCTTGGGGTATTGAGGCGTTAATTTGCTTGCTATCCGACCGAACGTGTTGTATTTCTTTTGTATGTTCGTTGTAAAATTCTATTTCGACTTGGTGTTCTCTATTTTCCAAATATGATTTGAACCATTGGTAAGATTTTCCGCGGATACCTATTCCTTGTAGCTTATTAAGTAGAATATCGAATTGTACTTTATCGTAAGCTTTTGTCATGTCTAGCAACATACCAACAGCGTATTGTTTCCTATCGATTATGTTAATAGCTTCCTGGATAAAATTATATACTGCTAGAACTGTAGAGTGATTTTTCCGGAAACCATTTTGGGATTCATTAAAAATTTTATATTTTTCACAAAAAGAATAAACGCGATTACACATCACTTTCTCGAATACTTTTGAGGCTGTGGGTAAGAGGGCAATAGGGCGATAGTTTGAGGGGTCGGTTTGTGAGTCTTTTTTGTGGATTGGCTTTATAATGGCTTTTTTTAGGTAGTTCGGAAACCTTCCTTCTTCAAATGACTGATTGATTAGCAAGTAGAATGGAAGGGTAAGCTCTTCTGCACACTGTTTGACTAGAGTTGGAGGTATTTCATCTATTCCGTAGCTGTTTTTGTTTTTAAGGTTTTTTAATATTAAATTTATTTCATTGGGACCTACTGCACTAAGGAACATGGTATTTTCTGTGCGATGGATCACAGGGGTTGTTCGAGGTTTGTTTGCAGGGTTTTGGGTATTATTTTCTCCGATAGACGCAAAGAAGTTATTAAATATGTATGCTGCTTGCTTTGGGTCCGAGATAGCATTGTCGTTTAGGTGAAGTGTTATGTTTTTCTTTACTTTTTTAATGTTTTTATTCGTTTGTTCGTTTATATATCTCGACAAAGGGATGAAATGTATTACTGTATTTCTAGACCTAAAAAAAGCGTTTGATACCGTCTCTGTTCCCACCCTAGTGAACAAACTAGAAAAAATTGGAATAAGAGGGATTTCGCTTAATCTTTCACAAAACTATCTCTCAAATAGGAAGCAAAGGGTTAGGATTGGAATATACACCAGTGATGACGCTGATGTAACATTCGGCGTACCACAAGGAAGCGTTCTAGATTATTTATTTGTTACACTATTTTTAATATATATTAATGAACTCTGTAACTTAAAGTTAAAAAATGCCAAATTTTTTTCCTACGCCGACGACACTGCCATCGTCTTCACTGGTAGCTCAGACTCAGGCAAGAGGTTAAGTCTAGCACTGAAATAGGCATGGCTACTATAGCTAAATGGCTACAGAATAACTTGCTTACCTTGAACACCTCTAAAACTAACTTCATGTGTTTTAGTATTAGCAAACGGACTCAGCCTTCAGATGATTTTAAAATTAAAATACATAATTGTGATAACTTAAAAAATAAACACTGTAATTATCCAAAAATAAAAAATGATGACTACCCAAAGTAAAAAACCTAGAAATCTCTTAAACGAGATATATGTTGCTCTCGTCCAATCGGTTATAATATACTGTATCCCTATTTAGGGAGGGTTAGCTAAAACTAAATTTATAGAATTAGAACGTGCTCAACGTGCACTGATAAAAATGATGTACTTTAAAAAAAAAAATATTCTGCAGATAGAATTTATCAAATCAGTGGTCTACTCTCTGTAAGAAAATTATATATTATACAGACAGTGTTAAAAAAACACAGGTCTCTGCCATACTATGCATCTAAACTTTCTAACAGAAGAAAATATATGATTGCACAAACCCCCCGCACAAAAACCTCTTTTGCATGCACTCAATACAATACACGGTCGACTCAATTATATAATAAAATAAATAAAGAAATATATGTACATAATAAGAAATATATAAGAAATTATGATTGCAAAAAGTCTATAGTTGAATGGATCAAACAACTTACCTATGAGGAAACTGAATCACTTTTAAAGCACGCTACATAAAACACACTCACACCCGCCGACACGCACACACGCACACGCATGCATGCACACACAAACACACACACACGCGCGCGTGCGCCCTCTCACACACACACACACACAACACACACACTGAATTTATATTATGTATATCGGAATATACGATATCAGGGTATCAGTGATAAACCAGGTGTAAGCTTCAATACTTTATTCAATCAACTAGTGACACTTGAGTTACACGGGGTGAAACTGCGATCCGAGCACCGTACGTGCCTTCTCAAGACTGACAGCACGGCCGTCTCTCCCTCCCTTATAAGTCCGAAGCAAAACAAGTTCCGTAGTGGGGATAGTGGGGGAATCGAATGACGCGTCGGTGCTCATTCCGCGAACGTGTCTTGCGTCACGTGGTTTCCCCCCGTGCAGCCATATTATAGCTAGGCACGAGTACGCCGCCGACACGGCCATACTGACTGACGATCGCACGTCCTCGTGCGTAGCCACTTATCACATTGCTTAATCTATAACAAAGAAAATCGAACAATATTAGTTATACAGCTCGACCATTCTGACCCTCTTACAACTAAATCATAATTTCGGTCTAATCTATTATCCCTTCAGTTGTATCATTGGACTGGTTTTACCCCTGCAATGATATACCTGGACTGGATTAATCAAATTCCCTTCAACAATGCTACTGAACTAGATTTCTGAAAATCCCCGCAATAGCACCATTTTTTTATAATAACTATCGTGAGACTGATTCATTATTAAATGATGTAACGGTTTACTCACGCGTATTTATCGGGGTAGCCCGACTAGTTTCGGACCCAACCGGAGTCCTTAATCATGAGCAGACGCGGCGGGATCGCGAGTCGAACTGACGTCAGCGGCCGCGCATCTCGCTGCGTAGCGTCGCGCCCGCGCCGTGAGCGGCGGTGGGGCCGGCGACGCCGGTGGCGCGGGTGGGGGGTCTGCTGTCGTCATTGGCATCGTCCGTGCTCCCGTACTGGCTGAGTCAGTGCATACTATGCTGACCGCGTCGCTTTCCAGGCTTGGCTTCGTATGACATACTATTACAACCATACACGGGCAAAAAGAGTAGCTACGTGAGAGACTCCCGTCATTTTGTTGAGTTGCTAGAGGGTATACAGCTGCAGGACACAGATATAATGGTTAGTTTTGACATTACGTCGCTGTTTACCAACGTACCAGTAGATGAGGTCATACAAATAATCACAACCCTTTTAGGCGGAACTACACTACCTACTGGCTACGTTGAGAGTATCACGTATTGTCTTAAAAGTGGATATTTCCTGTGGCGAGGGGACTTTTACCTCCAAATTGACGGAGTGGCTATGGGCTCACCACTGGCGCCCGTTGTGGCAAACATCTTCATGGAGTGGTTTGAGAAAAAAGCACTAGACTCTGCAAATGTGAAACCGCGATACTGGTGGCGATATGTAGATGATATCTTTGCTGTCGTCGCCGGGACCATTGAAGCCCTGACGTCACACCTAAATCGGTGCACGCGAAGATAGAGGTCACCATAGAGGAGGAAAAAGAAGGAAAGTTACCGTTCCTGGACGTACTGGTCATCCGAGAGCCGAACGGACGGGTGACTCATACCGTATACCGGAAGCCAACGCACACAGACCGGTACCTACGAGCCGACTCCCATCACCACCCCTCACACCTATCTTCGGTGCCTCGTACGCTGCTGAACCGAGCACTCGCTCTCTGCGACCATGAATACGTCAATGCGGAACTGAGGCATGTACGTGACGTATAAGAGCGCAACGGATATCAGTGGCGCAAGTGTAGACGTCTCCTGGATTCTGCGGGCGAAGCTCGCAAGCGTCCGGCGGAGGCTGAGCGGACTCCTGCGTACTTACCATACGTGCAGGGTGTCACAGACAAGATAGGTCGCTTGTTACGCCGGAGATATAGCATCAAGACGATCTATCGGCCACCCGGACAACTGCGACAGATGATCTGCTCTCCCAAGGACAAGGATCCTTTAGGCTTCCTGGGAGTATACAAAATACCGTGCGACTGCGGCCTGAGCTACATTGGGGAAACCCGGCGTAATGTAGCAACCAGACTTGGCGAACATATACGCAGCATGAAGAACATGGACACCGACAAGTCGGCAGTGGCAGAACATTTGTGTAATGCGGGGACGGCACACTACATACGTTTCGACAAAGCCTCCGTACTAGCGAAGGAGAAATACTTCGTGCCGCGAAAAGTACGTGAGGCTATAGAAATCAGCCGTCACCCGAATTTCAATAGAGATCGTGGATGGACACTGCCACCAGCGTGGAAACCAGCACTGAATGCTGCGTTATGTCATACGAAGCCAAGCCTGGAAAGCGACGCGGTCAGCATAGTATGCACTGACTCAGCCAGTATGGGAGCACGGACGATGCCAATGACGACAGCAGACCCCCCACCCGCGCCACCGGCGTCGCCGGCCCCACCGCCGCTCACGGCGCGGGCGTGACGCTACGCAGCGAGATGCGCGGCCGCTGACATCAGTTCGACTCGCGATCCCGCCGCGTCTGCTCATGATTAAGGACTCCGGTTGGGTCCGAAACTAAAAGATAAAGATAAAAGATAAAAGACATTTATTTGTAAAACATGAGTATACATGGGTAATGTAAGATGTTATAACAATATATTATTGACCTTCATGTTTTGCTGTATATACAGCGTACAAATTTTTCATTATAATAATCATAAATTTTACATTTACAAATAAGTATTACAGTACAATATAATGGCATATTTTTGCAGGTAATCGTTCAGTTTTTTTTTTTTATCGAAACAAAAATAAAATTAATAAAATGGGTAAAAGGTCATAATATTAGGAATATGTTAGAAAATCTGTTAAAGTATAGTAGCACCTGTTAATTAAGTATTTTTTCAGATGTACTTTAAAAAGTTTTAAATTTAATGATTTTATTTCTTTTGGTACTTTATTATAGATTACTGGAGCCAAACAAAGAATGCTATTGTGCATTAATGCAGTGTTTGACCGTACTATGCAAAGTTTATTATTATCTCTTCGACTACGACTGACTACATCCGAGAGACGGCTAAATAAGTTTGGATTTGTTTTAACAAAGATTGCAGTTTCATAAATTAATAGACACGATAGGGTTAAAATTTTATATTTAATAAAGTACGGCTTGCAACTATCTATTGTATCTAGTCCGAACATTGCCCTAATGCACCTTTTTTGTGATTTAAACAATACGTCTTTGTTTGTTGAGTTACCCCAGAATAGAATGCCAAACCTTAAGATAGAGTCTACAATGCCGTGGTATGCCGTGACTAGTGCTTCTGAATTTACGATCGATGAAAGTTTCCATAAAGCATACGACGAGGAACTTAATCTTTTGTTAAGTTCTTCAGTATGGGCCTTCCAATTTATATTTTTATCGATGATAACTCCCAAGAATTTTGTATGGTCAATAGTACTCAGTGGCGTCCCTTGATAATTAATATTTATTTGGGGAGTTGCTTTGCGTTGGCTGAACCACATAATCTTTGTTTTTCCTAAATTTATTTTTAGATTATTGTTGGTCATCCAATTAATTATCGAGCCGATAGTATCATTTATTTCGTTTTCATATACACTTATACTCTATTATTAGATTCAATGACAACAGTGCTATCATCAGCGAATAATGTCATTGGGTGTTTTGTGACTTTGGGCAGATCATTTATATATATTATAAACAGGAGAGGCCCTAGGACGCTTCCTTGTGGGACACCGAATTTAATTGAACGTATGTCTGATTTGAAAGTTTCTTCTTTTTTATTATGTAAATTTATCCGGGTTATTTCAGTATACTGCTTTCTATTTTTTAAATATGACTCCATGAGTTGTAGTATACTCCCTCTTATACCGTAATTTTCCAATTTTTTAAGAAGAATATCATGAATTCACGTAGTCGAAAGCTTGTGTCATGTCACAGTATACCGCACAAACTGGTCTTTTATTATCTACATTTGTTATTACATATTGAATAAAATTATGGATTGCCATATTAATGGTTTTGTTTTTGCGAAA